>NC_056726.1:992972963-993017963 GCF_019279795.1 Protopterus annectens | reverse complement strand
TTTTTTTTTTTTTTTTTTAAAAAGGGAAAAAGGAAAATTTTTTTTTTTAAAAATTATTTTTTTTTTAAATTTTTTAATTTTAAAAATTTAAAAAAAATTAAATTTTCCCCCGGGGGAAAATTTTTTAAAAAAAATTTTTAAAACCCAAACCCCAAAAAAATTTTAAAAAAACCAAAAAATTTTTTTTGGCCAAAAACCCCCTTTTTTTTTTTAATTTTTTTGTTTGGGGGGGTTTTTTTTTTTTTTTTTTTTTAAAAAGGGGGGGGTTTTTTTTTTTTTTTTGGGGTTTTTAAAAAAAGGGGGGGTTTTTTTTTTGGGGGGTTTTTTTTTAAAAAAAAAAAAAAAGGGTTTTTTTTGGGGGGGGGTTTTTTTTTTTTGGGGTTTTTTTGGGTTTCCCAAAAAAAAGGGGGTTTTTTTTTGGGGTTTTGGGGTTTTTTTAAAACCCAAAAAAAGAAAATTTTTTTTAATTTTTTTAAAATTTTTTTAAAAATTTAAATAAAAATTTTTTTTTAATTTTAAAAAATATTAAAAAAAATAATTTTAAATTTTTTTAAATTTAAAAAAAAAAAAAAAATTTAAATTTTAAAAAAAAAATTTTTTTTTTTCTTAAAAAAAAAAAAAAAAAAAATTTTTTAAAAAAACACATTTTTTTAAAAGTAAATTTTTTTTTGGGAAAATTTTTTTTTCCCCCCCAAAAAAAAAAAAATTTAAAAATTTTTTTAAAAAATTTTTTTTTCCCCCCAAAAATTTTTTCCAAAAAAAAATTTTTTTAAAAAATTTAAAAAAAAAAAAATTTTTTTTAAAAAAAATTTAAATTTTTTCCCCCTTTTTTTAAAAAAAAAAAAATTTTTTTGCGTTTAAAAAGGGGAAAAAAACTTTGTGTTTTTTTTTCCCTTTTTTTTTTTTTTTAAATTTCCCCCCCTTTTTTTTTTAAAAAAAAAAAAAGGGGGTTTTAAAAATTTTTTTTTAAAAAATTTTTTCCCCCCTTTTTAAAATTTTTTAAAATTAAAATTGGGAAAAAGAAAATTTTTTTTTTTTTTTGGGGAAAAAAGGGGTTTCCGGTTTTTGTTTTTTTTTGGGGGGGGGGGGAGAAATGGGGGAAACCCCCCCCCCTTTTTTTTTTAAAAAATTTTTTTTTTAAAAAATTTTTTTTTAAAAAAAAAACCCTTTTTTAAATTTTCCCCCAAATTTTTAATGGAAGACAGGGTTTGTTTTCTGAAGTATACAGACACTAGATATGAACATCTGGCAAATACTCTGGGAGTTGTGGATAGTCCAAATGGCAGAACTAAAAACTAAAAATGATGTTGAGCTTCCAGAAAAAGAGGAGGCATTTCTTCTGAGATGAGATACGAGTTTTCTATATCTACAGTAGGAATAGAAGAGTCTTATAAAAAGAAGCAGAATCTTAATATCCACCACCTTGAACAATTTTTTACTTAAATCCAGAACTCTTTTTCAGCTTGGAACTAAAAGTAGTCTGGAATTAAAAAATATATATATATCTAGTTCACTGAAAGGCACTTGTTATGCGACACTGCCTCCTTTACAAAGATCTGAGGGATCAACTTTAAGGCATGAATTCAATGTAGGGGTGCTTATGGAATAAGATGCAACAAAGGTTTCTACAGAAATTGCACTGTATAACCTTTACTGGAAAAAAGTTTGCATATGGTTATGTCTTATTCTATGCGAAAAGATCACTGACAGCTGCCTTCTAGGAGTAAAAGGGAAGGAGCAAAAAGAGATTCAACAGTTATTTGGAAGGCATATTGTTATATCTGCCTTTTCCTTTTGCCTGTAGTTGAAATTACCAATGGTTTCTTTTATATTGCTTCTGCTGAAAAAAATGCTAAGGAGGAGGAATTTCTTTTCTATAAAATAGTTTATTTTTCAAAGTGCATCTGTTTCAACACCAAGGATTAAAACAGTTAGTTATGTACTCACCATAACGATCGATGTATGTGGTCCATCTCGCCTACATTCATTACTGACTGGTTCGGAGCCGAGAATCGGCTCTGACTCGGCCGACTATTTTTCTCTAGCACTAAGTCTCTAATTGGCTGGGCTAAACCAATCCCAGGATGCACCTCGCCCCAACCCCCAGATCTTGTTTGCATACATCGCAATCACTCCACATACACAACCCTCACTAAGAGGAATATCGCCAATCAAGAAAAAGGAACAAATAACCAATTTTGAAGGGTCTCAGAGCAATTTTCCTCCAAATCCTTCAGGAAGGGGGCAGGTGGGAGGGTACGTAAGAATATAGGTGAGATGGAACACATACATTGATCGTTATAGTGAGTACATAACTAACTGATGTTATGTGGTCCTATCTCGCCTACATTCATTACTGATGGGACAGTGTCCCTAGCACCTCTAACCCAGGAGGCTCATAGGAAAATACTGAGAACCGTGGAACCAAAGGAAGCCCAGCCTCTAGACACCACATCTAGCTTGTAATGAGAGATAAAGGTATGATGAGAAGCCCAGGTGGCCACTGCACAAATGTTGTCAAAGGAAAGCCTGGCATGATACGCTAACGAAGTCGAGACTGCCCTGGTGGAATGAGCTTTAACTGAGAAGGGTAAATTTCTGCCTGCTGATGAGTAAATAAAGGAAATGCAATCCTTAATCCACTTAGAAATTGTGCACTTGGAAACAGGGCCACCAGTTCTATTCTCTGAGAAGGACACAAGCAATTGATCCGATTTCCTTACATGTTTCGTCCTGTGTAAATTGAATCTCAGTTGTCTATGCACATCCAATTGATGAAATTTGAACTCTGCTTTGTTGTAGAAGTTTGGAAAGAACACTGGTAACTCAATGGATTGGTGGAAGCTAAACGTGGAAGACACCTTAGGAAGGAAGGACGGATTAAGTCTCAAGGATACCCTGTCCTTATGGAAGATCAAATACGCGGGTTTAATGGACAACGCTTGAAGTTCTGATACTCTTCTAGCCACAGTGATGGCAACCAAGAACGCCGTCTTCCAGGATAAGAATTTTAGTTCGTAAGTGGCAGCCGGCTCAAAGGGCGGAGAAGTGATGGCTTGCAACACCAGATTTAAATCCCATGGCATGACGGGTTCTGACAGGGGTAACCAGGCTCCTTTCAAAAGGCCTTACAAAGTTATGGCCCATAAGAGGCTCGGGATACATGAATTAGAAATGGCCAGCTGCACCTTAATGGTCAGGGACAAAACCCCTGTTCGGAAGGCAAATTTTGGGGGGGGTTTTTTTTTTTAAAAAAGGGGGGGGGGGGTTTTTTGGTTTGGGGGGGGGGGAAAAAAGGGGGGGAAAAAAAAACCCCCCAAAAGGGGGGGTTTAACCGGGGGGGGCCCCCCCAAAACCCTAACCCGGGGGGAAAATTTTCCCTTGGCCCCCCCCTTTTTGGAAAAAAATTTTTTTTGGGGGGAGAAGGGGGAAAAAGGGGGCCCGAAAAAAAAAGGGAAAACCCGGCAAAAAATTTTTTTTTGGGGGGGGAAAAAAGGGGGGTTTTCCCGGTTTTTTGGGGAAACCCCTTTTAAATTGAAATTTAAAAAAAAAAAAACCCCTTTAAAAAGGGGAAAAAAAGGGCCTTTTAATTTTTTAAAAGGAAATTTTTAAGTTTTTGCCCCGGGGGGAAAAAAAAAAATTTTTTTTTAAAAAAAGGGGGTTAAAAGGTTTGGGGGTTTTGGGGGGAAAAAAAAGGGGGAAAATTTTTCAAAAACCCCCCCTTTTAAAAAGGGGTTTTAAAAAAGGGTTTTTTTCCCCCCCGGGGGGAAAATTTTTTTTTTTTAAGGGGCTTTTTTTTTTGGGGGGGGGGGCCCCCTTTTTTTTGGAAAAATTTTAAAAGGGGGTTAACCGGCCCCAAAAAGGGGGGGCCCCAAAAGGGGGCCCGGGGAAAAAAAAAAGGGGGTTTTTTAAAGGGGGGGCCCCTTAAAAAGGTTTTTTTTTGCCGGGGGGAAAAAGGGGGAAAGGGAAAAAGCCCAAGGAAAATTTTAAATTTTTAAAAAACCCCCCCCTTTTTGGGGGCCCCCCAAAAAAAAAAAACCCCTAATTTTTAAAAGGGGGTTAAGGGGGGGGGAAAAGGGGGGCCCGGCCCAAAAATGGGGGGGCCCCCCAAAAGGACCCCATTTTTAAACCTGAAGAAAAAAACCCGGGCCGGGGGTTTAAAAAAAACCCCCCCTTTTTTTTTTTTAAAAAAGGGAAAAGGGGGGAAAAGGGAAAAGGGGGACCCCCGGGGCCCCCGGGTTTTTTTTGGGGGGGGGGGGGGGGGGGTTTTTTTGGTTTAAAAAAATCCCAGCAAGGCCGACCCCACCTGCTGAAGATCCGAGTCGCAACTCGGTTGTTCAGAGACCACTCGTAAGGCATCAGAATAGCTCTGCTTAGCCTGTCTGCTATCACGTTGGACTTTCCCGGAATGTGCATTGCCACTAGAAACCATTAGGAAGACACTGCCCAATGCCACACTCTCATGGCTTCTCTGCAAAGGGGGTAAGACTTGGTTCCTCCTGGCTTGTTCAAGTACCACACAACTGACATGCTGTCCGAGTGAATTGCAATCGTTCCCCGGGGAAGAGAGCTCTGAAGTGCTTGCAACGTTAATAGCACCGCTCTCATCTCTAGGACATTGACGTGTAAGTGTACCTAGCGATCCTGCCACGTGCCTTGGACTGTTCTGCCCAGATAATGCCCCCCCCAATCTGGGAAGCGTCCGTGGTCACTGTGGCAGCAGGAGACAAAGGAACTACATTCCTCCCCTTGTCCAGGCTGGAGGAACAAAGCCACCAATGGAGATCCTGTCTGCATTGTTCTGTGAGGAGAATTGGAAGAGAGAGAGGAAATTTTTGAAAGGACCACTGGACTGAAAGGGGCCACTGGAGGATCCGCATGTGTAGCCTGGCTAAGGGCACTAGCATGATGGTAGCCGCCATGGATCCCAATACCTGAAGAACTAACCTGGCTTGGACCTTCTTGAGGGACAACAAAGTTTGAACTTGAGATTGCAGCACTCTTATCCTTTCTAGAAGTAGAAAGGCCCTCATTTGAGCAGAGTCTAGCTCTGCGCCTATAAATACAACACGCTGTGAGGGCAGCAAGGTAGATTTTTCCCAGTTTAATGTAATTCCTAGCCTTTGGCAAAGGGTTATGGTAGCCTGGCTCGAATGAGGAGATGCCTGGTGGAGGCGGTAAGGAGCCAATTGTCCAGGTAAGGAAACACCTGGAATCCTAGATGTCTCAGGTGAGCTGTCACCACTGCCAAACACTTGGTAAACACCCTGGGGGCTGTGGTGAGACCAAAGGGCAGGGCACGAAACTGGAAATGACTGGCTCCCAGCTGGAAGTGTAAATGATTCCTTAATGCCTTGTTCATCTTGATGTGGTAATAGGCATCCTTGAGGTCGATGGAGCACATCCATACTCCCTCTCCCAGCAATGGGAAGATGGACTGACCATTCGGAATTTGGACTTCAGGATGTAGTGATTCAATCGGCTGAGATCCAGAATGGGTCTCAGGTCTCCTGTTTTTTTCAGCACCAAAAAGAGTCTTGAGTAAGTTCCTGATCCGATCTGGTCTGAGGGGACCGGTTGGATGACTCCTTTTTCTAGCAGCTTTGATATCTCTAGTGCTGCTCGATCCCTTTGACTGGATGGAATGTCCGGGATTTTTCTGATTGGGGGAGGGGGTGAAGTAAAGGGAATGGTGTAACCTCCGGTAATTATTCGAAGCACCCATCGATCCTGGGTGATGCTCTCCCAGGCTTGGGGATGCCTCGAAAAATGGCTCCCGACTGGCTCCGGAATAGCATAGTCGGGCAATCCCTCAGGGATGCTGATAGGAAGATCCGCGAAAGGAGTCACGGTCTCCCAAATTGCGGGAGCCTCCTCTGCCCCAAGGACAGCGTCTTCCAGAGTAATTCCCCCCTCCTCTGCCTCTGGAGGGAGGCTCACCATGAGTGGTGGGGAAAGACCTTTCTTGAACCACATCTTCCCTCCTCTCTGAGCCTTGGGATAAGGCCTAGAGGGAAGAGAAAAATGGGTCCCTATGGCAGATAAGGTCTTACCCTCCTGCTCACATCTGGTGAGAGTGTCTTTCACTTTGGGTCCGAAAAGAGAGGACCCATCGAAGGGGGCGTCAGTGAAGGAAGACTTGAAGGCCTCCGCGAAGTGACATAGGCGCATCCAGGCTTGCCTCCTAAGAGCCAAACCTGAACTAGCTGCCCTACTTGTCCCCTTGGCTGCATAAGATATGAGCCTCATGGACGAGTTGACAATGGAACCAAGGGTAGACAACTGGGCATTAACAGTCTGCGCTACCGTCTCAGGCATGTTACCCGTCAAGGTATCTCCCAACTCTTTGAGGAGATCTCTCTGGAGCAGAGTAAAGTGACAAAGGTAATTCAGCGACCGCAATGTAAAGGTCGCTGAAGACAGGGGACACTTCCCATACCGATCCATACTCCTGGACTCCTCATTAGGAGGATGGATGGAAGAAGAAGCCTCTGCAACTTCCTGCTGAGTGGCTGACGCCACCACCATGGCATCTACGGGGACCCCTTTTGTCAAGAACTCTTTCCCTGGGGGAGCAGACAGGAACTTATTTGGATGACTAGGCACCGGTTCCATGGAATCCGGGTGCTCCAACACCCTTCGACAAATCAGGTCCAAGAGTTCATCGAAGGGTGGAGACACCCAGGAGGCAGAAGGTTGAGCACCAAAGGCCTTGTACAGACTCCTCCCTCGGAAGGGGACTTGGAAGGCCAGTCACCTCTCTGCCTCAATATCTCCAGGATGTCAGAGAAAGAGACATCGGAGGACGACTTAGGGGACCCCTCTGCATCCTTGAGGTCGGTATCGGAGGTGATGGACTCGTCTTGGGAGTCTATGTGCTTCCTCTTGCACAACGTCTTCCTGGGAGGCTCCTCAGGCACAGACTCTGAGGGGCCCTCAGAAAGTTGGGGACCACTCATGGGGGGTGTCCTCAGGCCTTCGAGCTCCGCTGCCCACTGATAGGGGGGCATCAGAGGCTCTAGCCGGGGTGTATGGGGACGGAGTGACCGATCCAAGTGATGTCAGTGACGACCTGGCCAGTGTGCTCCTCATGGCCTCGAAGGTGGCCCCCCCCGAATCAGAGGACTGACCCATCTCCGAGACCACAACCGGGGTCGGGGTCCCCCTAGCCGAAGCCCCGAGAGGGAGACTTTGAGCCGACAGAAGTCCCGATGCATCCCCCTCGGGCCTGACCGAGGAAACCTGAGTGCTGAAACCAGATGACTGAACTGAAATGGTTGGAGCCGCCGTCGGCTCCGATAAACCCGCCAGGGGTATTGGAGCTGGCACAAGGACATCACTCGGCACCGAGCACTCCGGCTCTGACAACACAGAGGTGCTCTGAGGAGGAATCATCGGTACTGACAGGGGGCAGGCTCCAGAGCAGACTGGGTCGGAGCCGAAAACAATTTGGCTAACACCGGCGATTGAAGGAGCCTCTGGACCACCCTATCCACATCCAAATCAGACCACCTTGAGGATTTGGAGGAAAGTGAAGGAGATGGGGATCTCCTACCTATGGACTCCTGCCTAACACTGGGTGAACGGCTCCGAATTGGCTCCAAAAAGATCGGAGCCGAGGTCGACTCCAGTACCACAGATACCTCCTGCGGCCCAGAGGACAATGGAGCAGAGGAGGCAGTATCCAAAACAGAGAGCTTGTCCTGCGGCTCCGAAGCCAAAGGAACCGAGGAGGTAGTAACTACTTTCAAAATCTTCTCCGGGGGCTCCGAAGAACTGGATGGAGCCGGAGATCTTTTCTTAGTTCTGGTAGATTTAGACTTGCCAGTAGAAGCAGCAGACTCTAGATCCTATTCAAAGGCGGGCTTAACTAGGCCCTTCAAAATCAGTTTATTTTTCCTTTCCTGCAGCACCCTAGAGCTGAAGGAATGGCAGACACTGCATGATTCTTGTAGGTGAATCGCACTAAGGCAATAAACACAGATGGCATGCCCATGTGTAATCGACATTTTGTAAGCACATTTAGAGCATTTTTTAAACCCGGAGGGTTTATGCTCCTTCAACATGTCAGACAAAAAACAAACACTCAACAACCAACAGTAGGAAGGCTTGAAACACTACTGGACACAGGAACTCTAACTTAAACGTTCCCTAGAGAAGAAAAACTGACAAAAACAAACTACAGAACGATTTACGACGGAGAGGACTAGGTCCCTCTAAATTAAACGGGCCTAGCCCGCCAAACACAAGGGAAACCACACACACTCTCCAAAAACTAAACCGAACAGGCTCACACACAAAACACAATATAGCTATGAAAATAGCTTTTTTATATAAAGGAGAAGTACAAAAACTGTAGAAAGTTTAAAGTGTACACAGCCACAGCAAAGCGTGGGACCACGTCCTAACTCAACGAGCGGCAAATGAGATCTGGGGGTTGGGGCGAGCTGCATCCGTAATGAATGTAGGCAAGATAGGACCACATAACATCCATAGTTTTACTCCCGTTTTCTAAATCAATGGCAATATCACCTACTGGTTAAAAAAAATATCACCTACTGGTTAAAAAAAATATCACCTACTGGTTAAAAAAAATATCACCTACTGGCTAAAAAAAATATTACCTACTGGCTAAAAAAAATATCACCTACTGGCTAAAAAAAATATCACCTACTGGTTAAAAAATATCACCTACTGGTTAAAAAATATCACCTACTGGTTAAAAACAATATCACCTACTGGCTGACCAAATCAAAAGATGCGCCACTGGAGCATTAAGTAATTTAGCTCTGACATCCTCCTCGTAAGGAGTCTATATCATATATTCGAAATTCCAAAATGTCGAACACCACATGTTCAAACCATTTCAAATATTGAAAACATCGAACGCTTAGAATAGCAAATTTTTCCCAGGGAAAAAAATTGCTGTTCTGAGAAACAAACACAACACAAGCACACCAAAATAAATAAACCACACACACATACACAAAACCCAACCCCACACTAAATCACACACACATTACCAACTATCCACTTACCTTAACATGTACCCTAACTCTAAGGTCCGTAACTATCGCACACATACCCTACGAAACTATACACAAACAAAGCAATAAATATACACACATACAGTTAACAAAACACAACCCTACACTACACCATACATACATTACTAACTATCCACTTACCTTAACCCGCACCTTAACCCTAAGGTCCATAACTCTCGCACCACAG
This sequence comes from Protopterus annectens, assembly GCF_019279795.1. Lineage (NCBI taxonomy): Eukaryota > Metazoa > Chordata > Ceratodontiformes > Protopteridae > Protopterus > Protopterus annectens. Next base: position 993,008,729 of record NC_056726.1, on the reverse strand, counting down.
TGGAGGAAAGAGCGAAGCCACAGACTGGTCCACCGAAATCTTGCCCTAGGTAAGATTTCGATGTTCTGGGGTTTCGCTATTTTCAACATTCAATGTTTTGGGTTCGATGTTTTGAAGTTCAGCATTTTACGTGTTCGGAATTGTGATATCAACCCCCCATAAGACTCTTAAACCATGCAAGTTTTCATAGTGCTGCTCCCAATATGGCAGCCCTTGATGAAGCTGCTAAAGCATCATATGCACATTAAATCCTGTTACCTACTGTTACTGTTTAGTAACACTGTATCCTTGTCAAAGGATAAAGAATGCAGACCAACCTTTGCACTCTGTGTTTAATGTAGATGGTAAAGAATAATCCGGCTTATTAAGAATGGTATTAAACGCTGCCGATCCAACAGGGGCTTGTACACTCAGTCAGCTTTTTTAGGGGGCAGGGGCAATGACGATTAGTTTGTAAAAGATCACAAACACTGTTACAAAGTGGTAGATCTATATAGTACTTCAAATATAGGAGAGACAACATTCCTTTATACCTCTTATAAGTGGAACAGGGATTTCCCAAATAAGGTTCAAAAAAATTCTCCCACAGAATTCAAAGTATCCATAAAAAAATATTTTCAGGTAAAACTCCTGAAAACTGACAGGAAGAATCTGTTTTCTCACAATCCCAAGAAATAGAAGTAATATGAAGAAAGGTGCTACCACTATTCTACGGTTTTAAACTGGAGGAATGCAGAATATGCATGTGGCTAAAATTATGGACAAGTGCAGAGCAATACCAACATGCAAAACTGACGGACACATCATCTGTAACATGGAAGGATGTGCTGTGCAACTTACTTGAAGATAAAGGACTTTACTGGTGCGTTCCTGTAGATGTACTGTGCCAACCACCACTGAACACTCATGTTCCAGTAACGCATGCCATGTTTCACTTTCACGCAGAAGTCGGTGTTGTAGCAGTCTATGTTTTTAATGGTCTCATAATCATATTGCACTACTTCTGATGATTCATCAGCAGCCCTAAAAGGGAAAGACAGATAGAAATACAATGAGAAAATAGGCACATCAGCCATTCACTAGGTTTACATCTATCCTTTGTTGCACTTTGTATTACTACATCCTGTGAAAGGTAATAAACCCTGAAATCTCACTACCTGGAAAGAATGGGATGATAATATAACCATAACCTATTCTTATGACAATACTTCTAGAGTGCCCTCAAACACTACACTCCTTTCAGAAGTTCTGAATATGGCACTTGTAATACTATCTACATTGGCTTATATGTGGAGAAGAAAAAACAAAATGTAATAACCATGCCATATTCATCCTGGCTGCAGAGTGGCTCAGGTGGTTCAGTTCCCAGCTGGGGTGTCTTTTGTGCAGAATCTGCATGTTCTCCTTTTGTTCATGTGGGTTTTCTCCCACACTCCACTGACACACAGTAGGTGGACTGGACACACTAAATTGGCCACACTTGTGATTGTGCTTGCATGTGTGTGGCATGGAAGAATAGCTGTGGCAGGGCTAGCCACCTGATGCTGAGAACCTTGGCTCTAGACTGTCAGACATCCCAACCCCACGTGCAAAAATGAGAAAAACAGGTTATGGATGGATGGATTCATCCTGCCCTCCATATAAAAGGGGAGTAGTAACATACTACCTTCTTGTACATTTTCATTTGGCACCCACAGCTCTTTATGGCATTATGACACTATCTGAAACTGGATCCCTTAAATGAATGGGTTAGCCTAGCTCATATATACACGGTTACTGGCATAATGACTCCCAGACCAGTGGGAGTACATTTTTTTCAATGTGATCATTCGGTACTACAAGTACCAGTTCTGGATCTTCCAGTACATTCTGCATACCTCTGAAAACAATTACACCACAGACAAAGGTCATTAAATCCTTCCCTGTGATATAAATGGTAATATAATTTCACGGCAGATAATGTTTGGTAGCATTTCCCTATAGAGTAATAGATGCACATTATATGGCAATAAATATATGGTATACTGAAAATGCATCATTTTAGGAGTAATTTAAACCCATCACAAAAAAGTGAATTTATCACAAAATTAAGGTAGGTGAAAGACTGTTGATGCATTATGTAGTGCTGAAACCTACTTTACTCATACAATCAGATCTGATACTTTACATTTAATTTTAATACCAGCAACCAAAAGTTTCATATTAAGACCTGACAGTCTCACAAATTTCATGCTAAAGCACACTAATAAAAAATATGACATTTTGTCTCAATTTGCTGGTTTTATCTAATTTTCAAGCACATCTGTGTTTACTATGATTTATTGTGACAAGACTGAGAGTGACTTTTGGCTTTTCCCGGTTAGGGGTCGCCACAGCGGAACTCTGGTCCGCTCTTGATTGGCAGTGGACTTTTACAGTGCCGAGTTGCCAGCCCAACCTTCAACGAAGGCACGCCCATTCACGCTCGCACCTACCTGCATGTCTTTAACGTCACTCGACCGTGGGGAGAACATGCAGACTCCACACAGAAGGCGCTCCAGCCGAGAATCGAACGGGAGAACCTCTTGGTGTGAGGCGACAACGCTACCTAATGCTTGATTGGAGTTCCTTTACTAAATGCATACTGGCTTCACTGAATTACTTAGGAAGGACCATAACTATCAAGGGTGCCTCATTACAAGGAACATTTTTCATTTTGGGTCTTAAAAGAACATGTTTCTCAAAGTTCCATACTGAAAGGGTCTGTCACACATTCAGTCATAGGAATGTTTTAGCTGATATCTATGGTAAATTGTAATGAATCATATTAGTTCATTAAAATAACTTTTTATAACTGTAAAGTAGCACACTTTAACCTTTCTGTGAGCTTCCTAGTTGAAATTGTTAGTAAGCGGTTACATTTTGTCCATTTGTTCCACATTATTAGACCTAGTGTTCCTCATTTTGGGTATGGAAAGTTGGGAGCTATGAGAAGGGACTTCACTTTTTATCAACCTTGCCATCCAAGTTTTCAGAATTTCTGTCACACACACACACACACACACACACACACACACACACACACACACACACACACACACACACACACACACACACACACACACACACACAGCTTCCGTCTCTTAGTGATTTGTGTCAAAGGTCTAAGCATCCAAACTTCATGCCAGCATTTTTTCCTTACACCAGTATTTTTAACATCTCTTTAATGAGGTGAGAAAGAAATTAAAACATCCTGTTCTCCCTTTCCAGGCACAAGTGGGTATTAAAAGCACTGTACTGAACTTATTAGCGCTTAACAAATGAGTTTGCATTGTTTCAAAAGCTAGAATATAACATACTAGGATGGTCCAGTAAACAGCATCACATCACCTCTGGGTGCCAGCCAGTGTTATCCATCACTAATGCAGCACAGAATTTATCCTTTTTTAGGGACTAAAAACAACATGTGAAAGGGCAGCTGTGGGAAACAAAATGTCTCTGTTTATTTGCCTAGGGATGTAGCTCAGTGGAGTAAAAAAAACAAATTTGCCACTTGTTATTCACATTTTCATAAATGAGTGAGTTGCATATTATTCAGGGGCCTGAGGGATAAAGCCACGAGTGTGGCCCAGGAAACCCACATTTCTTTTTCAGCTTGGGTGACTGATAGACCAATAGGGAGGAATGAACAATACCATCCCTAGAGGGTGGGTGGTGATGTGGGCATCTCCAGTAATGATCCCCGGGGAGGCTCGGGGCATAATGTAGTGGAAGGTTTGGTCATAAGACATGCTGCATGCCAGAACATAACTGCGCTACTGTGGCGGCAGGGTGATATGTTACAATGTCCTCTATTGCATATCCACCCCTATGGATGCAACCACAGTCACCAGGGAGGGGGAGGTCTCTGGCAGGCAAAAGACTTTCCCTGGCTTAATGGATGACACTGCAACCTTCCTAGATATCCTTAGGAACAACACTGGATGGCAGAAAAGAAGCATTAGTCCATGGGTAAAACAGACTAGCCAAGTAGACCCAGAGATGGATGTGAGAAATTGGGAAGGCTGTCCGAATGATGAGACCAGAAAGCATTACTCAGGGGGTATCTTATAAAATATCATAAGGGACAGGCAAATTAATGTCCATGTAAAGTGCTCTACACTGGAGAAGCTGTTAATTGCTTGTTGATCACTATAAAGGTATGCGAATAGTTACATACATACATATAATGCTATTGCAAAAAATCAAGCGCCTTAGAAACAGCTCTCAACTGCTATGATTTAAGGCCAGAGCTATGATTTTCAGCATCATATTTTGCTTTGCTACTCAGATGTACTCATTTTCTTTTGAATTTCTTCAATAAAGAGAGATCTGTTCAATGGGTATCTAAAGACCTTCTGTTTCAAAAAAATTGAAAGGGCTCCTCTTCTAGCCATCTGCTATGATTTTTTAAAGGTCAGTACTATGATCTTTAATTTTCAGAGTTTGAGCAGTATGCTTGCAAACCACCGGATGGAATCTGTTAAAAATCACAGATGGAGCTGGGGAAAACTGTCACTGCCATTTGTACTATAACTTGGAGATTATGACAGAGTGCTATCTGTATTGTTAATTAAGTAATAAAAACAGCTGAAGACTTGAAAAGTACAGTTTTGTACCTACCATAAATGTAGATGTTCGAGGATCCACATTGCTGCAGTCCTAACTATTGGGTAGTCCGCTGTCCAGTCGGCCCGAATACCAAAGTATATGGCTGACGTCGGTCACGGCGCATTAGACTGACGTCAGTACGTCAGGGTACTAATGCGCATGACCGACATCATATCCTCAGTCTTTTCTTGCCCCAGATGTCAGAAGACCCTAAAAAGACAAGGCCAAAACCAAAACACACCAAACATACCTGCACCAAAAACATATACAAAATATACAAAGGTACCAGAATATAATCTCACCTACACAACCACCCCTAAACACAGAGGGGAAGGAGGGAGGGTAAATTGGACTGCAGCAATGTGGATCCTCGAACATCTACATTTATGGTAGGTACAAAACTGTACTATGTTCTTCATTCCACATTGCTGCAGTCCTAACTATTGGGTAGAATCCCAAAGCAGAGGTAAGGGAGGCTGGCAAATCATAAGGAAGCAGGAGCTGATAACATGCCTTGCAAAATAGCTGTGGCAAAACCAGCCCTAGACTTAGAGTAGAGAGGAAGGTGGTAATGCTTAGAGAAAGTATGCACTGAACTCCAAGTAGCTGCCTCCAAAATATCCTTAGTTGCCACCCCTTAGAAATGCTGTTGAAGTGGCAGTAGCCCTAGTGGAATGAGGCCTAATCCCAGCTGGAATCTCTTTGCCATGATGGGAATAACAAAATGCAATGCAAAACCCAATCCACCTAGAAATAGTTTGTTTTGACACAGGCTTGCCCTTTGAACTCAAAGCAAAAGAAACAAACAACTGCTGAGACTTTCTAAAATCCTTAGTCCTGCTTAAATAATAATGCAATTGCCTGTGTACATCTAAAGTGTGCAAAATCTTTTCCCCTTTATTTTGGGGATCTGCATAGAAAGTAGGCAAATGAATAGTTTGGTTTAAAGCCACACTAGAAACCACCTTAGGCATAAAGGAAGGATTAGTACGTAATGATACCCTATCCTTATGAAAAATCAAAAAAGGCTCAACCGCCATAAGGGCCTGTAACTCAGAAACCCTTCTTGCAGAAGTAATGGCCAACAAAAAAGCAGTCTTCCATGACAAGTATTTCAGGTCAGCAGTAGCTGCAGGCTCAAAAGGTTGTAGAGTAAGTTTCTCCAACACAAAATTGAGATCCCAAGCAGGAGTAGGAGCTCTACGTGTGGGTCTTATATTCTTTGCCCCCTAAGAAATTGCTTGAATAAAGGATGTGAAAACAATGGTGGGTCACAATCATAGTGAGCTGAAATTGCTGCAGCATGAATCTTAATGGAAGAGAAAGACAAACCTTTGTCCAATAACTCAGTAAGATATTGAAGAGCCACACTCAAATTAGGCTCTGAAATCTCCAAATTCTGTGCTGCAGTCCAAAATAAAAATCTCTTCCATTTTTCTGCATACACTTTCCTTGTACTAGGTCTTCTGGCTTCCATAATCACATTTAAAACCTGTTGAGGAAGTTGAGACCTGCTGTCTTTCAAAACAGAATATGCCAGGCTGTTAGATGAAGAGTTTGAAGCTTGACATTGAGCAGATGACCGTCCCTCTGAGACAATAGGTGTGGAATCAAGGGTAAAGGCCATGGAGGCTTCCTTACCAGACTCCTCAGTAATGGGTACCAGTGCTGCCGAGGCCAATCTGGAGCTATTAAAATCATCCTTGGCTTGTCTTGTCTGACCTTTAGAAGCACCTTTGGGAGAAGAGGCAGAGGTGGAAAAGCATACACATGAAGATTTTTCCAACTGAAAGAAAGAGCATCCACTTTCCAAGCTGTGTGATGAAATCCCTTCGTGCAAAACTTTGGCAGCTGGTGGTTTAGTGGAGAAGCGAACAGATCTATGTCTGGAGTTCCCCATGACACTGTCAATTTTGAAATACATGAAGATCCAGTTTCCACTCGTGGGGATCCATGATTCGTCTGCTTAACACATCTGCTAAGGAGTTCTGTGCTCCGGCAGAAACCTTGCCTGAAGAGTTAGTTGCAAGCTGAGCGCAGTCTCCCATAAAATCATTGCTTGCCTGCACAATGGGTAAGAATGTGTTCCCCTTGTTTGTTGATGTACCACATGACAGTTGTGTTGTCTGTTAGAATCAACACCTGCCCTGGAAGAAGTAACTCCTTGAAAGCCATTAATGCAAACTGGACTGCTAACATCTCTTTCATGTTGATATGTAGATGCTGTAGTCTGGCAGGCCACTTGTCTTGTATCCACTTCCCATCTAGATGAGCTCCGCAAGCAATGTCTGAGGCATCTGTCGTTAGAATCTGACTTGCCTCTGGCCGGGTCACAGAGAGTCCCTTGTTTAGGTGACATTCCTGAGCCCACCACAAAAATTCCTTTTGAATGCAAGGTATTATTTGAATGACAGTGTCCAAATCCTGGCAGTGCTGTGTCCATAGATTTTTGAGATACCATTGTAGCTTCCTCATATGCAGTTTGGCATTGGGAAGCACCAGAATACAAGATGCCATGAACCCTAAGGCTTGAAGGACTGTCCTTGCAGTCAGCCCGGACTGAAGAGATAATTGATGGAAGTAACTGGAAAGATTCTTTTGTTTGTCCGGGGTTAGAAAGGCCATCTGGGCTGCTGTATTCAGTCTCACACCCAGAAAGCACATGTCTTGAGAGGGTACTAGACTGGACTTTATTTCGCTCACAGAATACCCTAGGCATCTTAGCACTGCTATGACATAGTCCAAATGCTGTAGAAGGTCTTCCTTTTCTTGAGCCAGAATCAGGCAGTCGCCCAAGTAAGGATAGATTTGAATTCCTTTTAGCCTGAAGTAAGCTATCACTGGAGCCAGAACCTTTGTGAATACTCTGGGCAGTAGATAAGCCAAAGGGCAATGCAGAGAACTGATAATGAGAATTTCCAGCTCGAAAACGCAGATACTTTCTGCAACTTAGTCTTATAGGCACATGAAGGTAAGCTTCCTTGAGATCTAAAGTTACCATCCAGTGATCTTTGCCCAGTAGAGGTAAAAGCTGTTGTAACGCCAACATTTTGAACTTTGGAATGTCCAGATAAGTGTTGAGGATAGATAAATCCAAAATTGGTCTCCACGTGTTCCCCTTCTTTGGTACTAGGAACAGGCGAGAATAAAATCCTAGGCCCCTTTCTGGCACAGGAACTGACTGAATGGCTCCTATTTGGAGTAACAGAGAAATTTGTCTGCGAGCCTCTGTTCTTTGTAGAGGAGGAATGTCTGGCATGCCTTTGAAAGGAGGCAAGGTATGGAAATAAAACCTGTAACCGTGGTGAATGATATCCAGAACCCATTTGTCTTGGGTAATTAAATCCCAATTTTCTTTGAAAAGAGACAGCCTTCCCCCTAGAGGTGCCGCCAGGCGAGAAGGTACTGGCAGCTGAAAAGGCAGGTCATTGGGTCTGCTTACGAAAGGACTGACCCCTGCCCTCACCAGAAGTCTGAGCAGGTGAACTCCTGTCCTAGGCCTAAAAGAACCTTGAGCTCTGCCCCTACCACGTCTAGACCTACCCCTAGACTGGGAATCATAAGCAGGATAAGTCCAACCCTTAGCAGGCCAATTTCTACTAAACTTCGGAGGCTGCACCTGCAAAAAATCCTTAACAGTTTGCATAGACTTAGCCTTGTCCTCCATTTTCTTTAAAACTGCTTCCACAGGCGAACCAAACAACACATCAGACTGCAAAGGAGCATCCAAAATCCTTGTCTTAACATGCTCAGCTAAGTTCTGATCTCTCAACCAGGCGTGCCTACGAAGAACAGAACCAGTGGCAGCCACCCTGGAGGAGGCCTGCACAGCATCAAAACCACATTGCAAGGAATGTTTACCCACTTGTTCAGACACATGAACTAAATCCTGCAACTCTTTACACTCAATACCTTCCGCCAGAGCATCCACCTTAGATTTCAACTGTGAAAGAAGATAATTCTGATATTTTAACATGTGAAACTGACAATTCAACGCCCTCATGGCTAAAGTGGAAGAAGTATACACTTTCATTCCCCATCTAACCAAAGCCCTTGCCTCTTTATCAGGAGGGACAGGATTTTTAACAACTGAGGCCTTCACACCTTTAGGCCCCTGAGAGACAGTTTCCGGGTCTGCCCTAGGACTCTTAAAAAGATACTTATGAGCGTCAGGCACCCTATAATACCTATCCGGTTTAACTGGGGCAGGAGGCAAAGAAAAAAACAAAATATTCCCCAACGGGGTACTTAGCCAACTTTGATTCGGTCTGAAACTCTGACTTCAGAAACTTTCAGAACGCCAACCTGCACTCGCAAAATTGCTTCTGCATCGGACCATGCGGCAAAAAAGACTGAGGATATGACGTCGGTCATGCGCATTAGTACCCTGACGTACTGACGTCAGTCTAATGCGCCGTGACCGACGTCAGCCATATACTTTGGTATTCGGGCCGACTGGACAGCGGACTACCCAATAGTTAGGACTGCAGCAATGTGGAATGAAGAACATCTGCTTTAATAGCAAGTGCAACCTAGTGAAATGGAATTCTGAATCTGCATTCCATTTCCACTTTTACTGAAAAATTCTCTGGAGGCTAGTGGCTGTTGTAGTCTTATTTTTACAGAGTTTTATTATTTTATGGGAAAATAGCCTTTGAAAATGCAAAAACTGTCACAGCCAGTGCTCTCCAGTCCCTTTCCTGATGTTTGGCTGTCTGCTGATATTACTTTATGACATGTAGTTGGGACAAAAGCTTTTCTTCCTCGGCTTCTGCCCTACAAGTACATTAATTTAATGTTTGTTTTAGACTGTTGACTGCTCTTCCCAATGGCATTCTTTTGCTCCCTTTTAATAGGGCATGTTTATTAGCTGGGGAAATGGTCATACATCTGCATTTATATCTGAAGTAACATTTCACTGTGTCTGTTCTCCAATTTTCATTTTCTGTCCTGTATTATAGCAGACATCAATACTTCCTGGTCAGTGCCAAATGACTGGCTCCATCAATGTCATGCTATCACCACTTTGGGTGTGATGGACTGAGTTACAGCAGGAATACAAGCAGCACTAGGTATGCTTTCAGAAAATCTGCATTTTCACTTTAAAATTTTAAGTATAAATGCCAATACAAAACTACACACTATTTAGGAGTTCCAGTGCCTAAAGATAATTACTACTAATACCTTTGAAGACTACATCTGATAAGTAGACAGCTCTGGTGGAATGGGCCTTCAGAGGGGAAGACAGGGACTTGCTGTAGAAGATATTACAGAAGTTAATAGACTTAGAGATCCAGCTGGAGATGGTCTGTTTGGTTACAAGTTTACCAACTTACCCTTATGCAAAGAGAGAAAGACCTCACCAGTTTCCTGAAAGATTTTGTCTTGTCTAGGTAAATTCTAAGTGGTCTGTGCACATCCAAGGAATGGAAGAATCTCTCACCCATGTTCTGTGGATTAGGAAAACAAGTTAGGCAAATGAACAGCCTGGTTGAATAACAGTTTACTAGTACTGCTATGGGCATAAAAGAGGGGCTAGCTCTGAAGGAGACCCTATCCTTATGAAAGATAAGGAAATGAGGCAGGGATAGACATTAGAACTTGTAGCTGAGAAACTATTCTGGCAGAGGAAAGAGCACCCAACTAGTTTCCCAGTACAAACTTTTAATGAGGCACCTGTTGTTGGTTCAAAAGTTGGTAAGATAAGTTTTTTCAAAATGAAGTTCATATCCCAGGGAGGCGGGATAGCCCTGCTAGGGGGATTCAAGTGAAGGATGCCTTTAAAGAAGTGACATCAATTCTGTAAAGCAACTGTGGCTTTAAAGGCATGCAGACAGAAATACCAGACAAGTATGCCTTGATGCCTTGGTGGAGGAATAGGCTAGTCTACTTTTGAGTAACTCAAACAAATAAGTTAGAATGATAGGAATACCCCCCCCGGGGGGGGGGGTTCATTCTTCATGAAACAGACTGAAAATCTTTCCCACTTGCAGATGTAAGACTTTCTAGTGATAGGTTTTCTTGCCTCTTGGAGTATGCCCTCTTAAAACCGGTGCTTGAAAGGGATTAAGATTATTTCACCTAGAGTCGGGCTGAAAACCTGCATGCTGGGTTGGATCAGAGCACCCTTTTTCCTGTGTAAGACCAATTTTTGGGGTAACATGTAATGATGGCCCCTGGCTAGGTGGAAAAGACAGGGGGACTAATGCTGCCTGGGCCAGAATGGAGTCACTAGGAAGATTTCTTATTTGTCCCTTTGGATCTTCAGGACAAACCTTGACATTTTTTTTGGGGGGGGGAGGGTGAAGGCATGGCATCCATCATCCAGTACTGGAACAGCTTGAGTTGTCTGTTCTGGGAGAAGACAAAGATATCTCTTTGAAGAGTACTCCACCTATGGACTATGTCCAGAAAGACTATTCTGTTCAATATCTACTTGTGAGGGTCTTCCAAGGACCTGCTTAGTCAGTCTGTGAGAAAATTGTCTTCTGAAGAAATGTAAACAGCCTACAGAGACAACTGCAAAGTGTCATGCCAGCAGGGCAAGTCTGCACAAGTGGCAGAACTTTACCCCTCCCCCATCTCTTGATGCACCACATGAGAGTGGTATTGCCTGTGAAAATCCTTAGGAGGCCCTGGTTACAGAGATGGGAAAACACTTGAAGTGTTTGACTAAGGCCCTTCATTTCCTCCACAGTGATGTGCTCCCTTATCTCTTTGGAGGGTATTGGCCTTGAACTCTTGTGAAGCCCATCCACGCACCCTAAGCCACATCTGACGCACCTGTATGAAGGTCCTGGAAAGGAACAAGTGGGCAGAAGAGGACTCGTGCACTGAACTGAACTTGAGATACTCATCACTGCAGCTCCTTCTTTAGAAAGAGTAAGAGATGGATTTGGAAGTTGGGCAGGACATAGTGCTGAGACTAAGGGGACTTCAAGTACCACTTGATCTTTCTCTTATGTAGTCTGGGAATGGCACAATGGGTAATGGAACTGCCATGTAGCTCTTAGGATACCTCTTGCTGAGATTAAATCCAGGGGAAGCAAGGACTGGACGTAGCTGGACAGGGATGGAACATTCTCCTGAGGGAGGAAGGCTGTCATCAAAAAGGTATTCAGTATGCAACCTAAGAAGATCCTGGGAAGGAGTCCGAAAAGACTTCTTGAGGTTGACAGTGAAACCCAGTCTTTTCAGAAGTGACACAGTAGAGCTGAAATGCAGTTGAAGTGTGTCCCGGGAAGAGCCCTGAATGACAAAATTGTCCAGGTAAGGACTTAATTCCACCCCTAGGCCTAGAAAACTGTATTTATTCAAGACTCTTCTGGATTCCTAGAAAGGAGGGTACTTAAAGGCCCATACTGGACTTGTCCTACCTCAACACCTTTCAGGAAGTACCAACTTTCAAGATATTCTCTTTGCAGAATCTACTTCCCTTTATCCTTCCACAAGCTTTTTTGTTGCGTCTCCAGACTTGAAGGATGCATACCTGTATGCTCCTGTACATCCCACCTGTAGGAAACTCCTCAGCTTTTCTTTTTTTTTCATTGCACTTTCTGCTTCCCATTTTGTCTATCTACTGCTCCCAGGGTCTTTAAAAAGTGACTGGCACCAGCCATTTCACATACCCCGGGGGATATAATTTTTTCTATAGTCTCTTGGGAAAGAAGGTCCTGTATGAGACATGGGATGAAGTGAACCTGGTTTGGAGGAGGGGGGGGGCTTAAGAAAGGAGTTCCCTCTAAGAGATTTTCTTTTACCTGTGTTGGATAATGGACAAGACCCACTTGTCTGTGCTGATGGATTTCCAAGCTGGGAGGGACAGAGAGAGTCTTTTGGGCAAGGAGGGTTATGGACCAAGGAAGGCAGAAGGCAGTAAACAGACAGAGACTTGTTTATCGGGAAAAAGCACTTTTCCAGGCTTTGATTCTCAGGTAGATTTAGCCTGAAACATTTTCTTGGACTGTCTTCTGCCCTTCTGCAGGGGGTTTTGTTCCCTATGAATGAAGAAGTGGGCTTGGAAGGATTATTCTTTTGATATCTAGGGGATGATGTGAAAAAATTCAGTTTGAAATTCTGCATTATTTTTCTCCTTTCCTGCAGAGTTTTGAACAGTTTGGCCACAGTACGGTCAAATAAAAGGCTCCTATATGATAGGAGGAATTATTAGCTTGGCCTTGATATCCTCAAGGAGGGACTGAACATGAAGTCAAGCAAATATGCATTTAACAGAACCAGTGACCGTAGCCTTAGAGGAAGCCTCAGCAGCATCACTGCAGCATTTAATAGAATGTCTGGCTACCCAGGTAACCTGACTGCGCACAGACACACCTGTGCTCTATGCTTGGAATCCTCTAAATTAGTCTGAGTTTTATTCATATCCCCTAGAACGGAAAAAGGGTATTGAAGGTTTTTGTCATCTATGCTTCATGATTTAAGACCCTAAAAGCCAAAACAGCAAATGTGTAAAACCTTTTGAACATACCTGTCCATGGCCCTGTAATATCTTTCTGATGGCAACACATTAGCTGCAGGTAAATGGTAGAGACTGACAAGACAGAAGGGTCTGCTACAGGTTTTTTTTTTTTGTACAGAAACTTCATACCTTCAAGGACCCGAAAAAAGGGGGGGGGGGGTCAGGGCAGGCAGAAGTGGATGCAAAGGCATCCAGGACGGATACCAAGACTAAGAAACAGGTGTGGGTTGGAGCCCCTACCTCAAGCAAATCATAGTAAGTGACCTGCTCGGACTCCATTTAAAATATTGCATCATCCTACTGATGATCTCCCAAAAGGAATATTCTTCTATGGGGAAGTTAGGGGACAAAATGTCTTCACCCTCTGAAGCAAGCCTTCCAGGGGAATGCATATGAGAAGAGCATGCTAAGAAATCTCCTTCTGAATCAGATTCCAACTCCTCCTCCTCCTCCTCCACAGATTAGGATTCATGCTGTCCATTCAGAGGAAGGAGGGGTTTGTGAAGGAGCTGACACGAAAGCAAGAGGCTTCAAAGACAAAATGTCCTTGTATAGGCCTTGTAAAAACCAAGTTATTCCTTCTCTTGCGACGTCTGAGGAGGAGGAGAAACATGTATGTCTTTTTTGTTTCTTTTCTTCAGCAGGATGTCTAACTTAACAAAAACAAGATGGTTTGTAACCCTGACAGACCTCTATTAAGATACTCAGTACCTCTTCCCTAACTAGAATTTGAGGTATGCCCTCTGGTCCCTCTAAAATGATCGCCCTAGATTCCCCATTCTCTATTGCTGCTTTAGGCTCAGTCTGATCAGACGTGTGGTTAACAGATACCATACTGGCCTGCATCTGCCAGGGTCACAGTAGTAGCACCAGAGGAGGAGTCTGACATTCCTTAGATTCCTAATGTATCTCAGAGGGAATGTCCAAATTGGACTGGCCAGGTGAAGACTCCGGTTTCAGTTTCTTGAAGGCAAGCAGGACATCAGAGACCAAGGGTTCTACTATCTTGCTTTGTGGCAGATGCTACAAACATAGGGTCTCTAAATAAGTAAACCAACACAGCTGAAACGGAGCAGGAAAAACGGTACTTCAAACGACCAAAAATAAGGAAATTTATTAAAGTTTGTTAAAATGAAGTGCTTTTCGTCTGGTTTAATGACAGACTTCTTCAGACAATTACTTCTAAAAAAGGCTTGCTATATATACACACAGTTGCAAGGAGAACCCAATCAACAGGCAAAAAGCAATTAAACAATTAAGCAATGAACTACTACATACTGTTTTTTAAAAAGGCAGCCACAAATTCATAGCAGCAACAAAAAGTGATGCATGACAATTATGAGTCAAGAATGCTCCAACTTTTGGACTGTCCCTCTTATTCACTTAGTTCGAGATCCGAAATTAATGGCCCTTATAAAACCATAAAGGACAGTATCGAAGAGATGTTCATTGAAGGCCAAATTGACCAGAACACCTTCAACTTCATGAGTACATCTTATCCAAGATTTCCCTACTTGTTTGGAATACCTAAGCTGCACAAGGACGTTGTCAACCCTCCAATGCGTCCACTCTTGGACGGTAGAGGATCACCTACGTACCCTTGTGCAAAAGTGGTAGATGTCATTCTACAGAAATACTTGGTGAAAATCAACCACATATGTAAAGATTCTTGGTCTTTTCTTGACATTAAAAATCTCGTCTTTAGCAGTAACTACAACTTCCTCACGGTCGATGTTAAAGACCTGTATACATGTATACCACACGACATAGCTTTGGAATGGGTCAGTCAATTTATGAGAAGGAATGGAGGTGAAAATGTTGAGATATCTTTAGTCAATGAATTATTGGTCTTGATACTTGAGAACAACTACTTCATGTTTGCTGACAACTTTTATCTACAAGTTGGCGTCGCCATGGGTTCACCTTGTGGGGCAAGTGTAGCCAATTCAGTAATGGCCAACTGGGAAGACCTCCTTGTCTTTAATAATTGTAGCTTTAGAGACAGGTTCATTTACTACAACCGCTACCTCGATGACATCATTATAGTAGTAGATGGTAACGCCACAATCAGTGAACAAATTGTAGATTATTTGAATGCGACTAATTTTCTCCAGTTCACATCTACTTTTAACACCATGTCCATTGCCTATTTGGACATTCAGCTGAAGAAAAACATTGAACTTCAGAGACTTACAGCTAGTATTCATAAAAAGAGTACTTACTCAAACTCTTTCTTGCATTATACAAGCTGTCATCTGTATCATCAAAAGCGAGCTGTGGTCAAAGGCCAACTAGTTAGAGCAGCCCGTATTGTTACGCTCAACCAGGATTTCCTCGATGAATGTACTTTTATTAAAAACATGTTCCTTCATCGAGGATATCCTGACAGCTTGGTCAACAACATTGTAGAAGAAGTGGTCCAAAAATGTGATAAACGTATTTATAGACCTATTCTAGACTAGGTCCACTTCGACCAACATACTATTCTTGACTTAGATCCATATCCTTCTCAAAGGTCTAAATCCATTTCTGACCCACTTAACGAAAGCTCCATGTTTACAACAACTTACAGTACAAACAGTAGGGATTGTCTTGAGATTTTATACAAAAATTGGGCGGTACTTATGACTGATCAGGGTTTGTGTCAGAAATTGGGGATCAAACCAAAAGTGATTTTTAGGAGAGCAAAAAACTTAAAAGACTTGTTTGAGTGTCAAAAGAGACCTACAAGTAGAGTGGTGGGTATGTATAAATGTCAAAGTTGCAATTTTTGCAAGTATATTACAGAATCTAACAGGTTCAAACTTGAACTTGAAGACTATACTTACAACTTGAAATATACGGTTAACTGCAACTCGAAAATGGTGGTCTACCTGGCCCAGTGCGCAAGTTGTCTTGCATTTTATGTAGGCAAGACGGAGCGCCGTCTCAGAGACTGCATTTACCAGCATTCTTATGCAATTAGATAAAATAAACATGACAACGCTCTAGCAAAACATATTTCTTTTTCCTAACCATTCCTTCAAATTCATGGTCATCGACCAGGTTATAGCAAGTGAAAGAGGTGGCCCAACAGGTTTTAAATTAGAGGAATTAGAACTGCTTTGGCAGATTAGACTTACTGCCTTCAACGCCCCTGGTCTCAATGAAAACTGCTCAATAAGCAGCATTTTGAAAATTAAGAGTTTATGTAGATGACAACTTTGTTTGTACATGTCTATTGCTAGTAGACTTTTCATCCTGGTAAATGCTTGTGTGTTTACTAATTTTTTAGTTTCTTAGTTTTTTATTCACTTAAGCCTTTTATAATGTCATTACTTTTAAATATGTTTAAACATTTGTGACTTTTTACTGTTTCTTATAGTCAATATTATTGAATTACATCTTTGTCTTTAGCTTTTCTGAAGTCAAAGTTATATTAATTTAATAGGTGTGGTTTTGACAAAATAGTTTTAGTAACAAATGCTAATGCATCACTTTTTGTCGCTGCTATGAATTTGTGGCTGCCTTTTTAAAAAACAGTATGTAGTAGTTCATTGCTTAATTGTTTAATTGCTTTTTGCCTGTTGATTGGGTTCTCCTTGCAACTGTGTGTATATATAGCAAGCCTTTTTTAGAAGCAATTGTCTGAAAAGTCTGTGTCATTAAACCAGACGAAAAGCGCTTCATTTTAACAAACTTTAATAAATTTCCTTATATTTTTGGTCATTTGAAGTACCGTTTTTCCTGCTCCATTTCAGCTGTGTTGGTTTACTAGTTCGCGTTTAATTTACTTGTCTCTAAATAAGTACTTGAGGAGGAAAGTCTGTTTTTTGGGATAAATGACTGGCAGATATTACAGTTTTTGTAATTGTGCTCAGCCCCCAAACGAAACAGACACAGGGAGGGGAAATCTTTATAAGGGATTTAGCTACTGCAGTCACACTTCCCCTTCTTAGCTGACAAGAACAAATTTTAAGTAAAAAGGCAAGGGACAAAAAAGAAGGCTCCCCAAAAGGGTACTATTCTCAGCAAGTCTAGGCAGTAGCAGCGGCAATGACAACATGGTATTCAGACAGATGAGAGTGAAGATCTTGCATTCAGACTAGCAACAAGATAGACTGAGAATCCTATATCCATGTGTTGCTTATGTGCCCTTACCCCCACGAGCTGAGGTCAAACACTGGATGTATGGTGCATCAGGTAGCTTTTGGCTTTGGTATGCTAACTGGACATCAGGTTACCTCAGGCAGGATAACCCATACATTTTGGAATACTGCAACAGGATTTCAAGAAAGAATATATATCATGTTTCTTAATGACAGGTTTAGGTGAAAGTGATTTGGAAGAAGAGGTGGATGACCCTTGTTCTAATTTCCACAATTTTTGAGCTGGTAAATTCTAAAAGCCTTTCTTCAGTGACACTTTAAATCTGTCCACAAATGGATAGTAAATTTCTTGAAGGGGAGGGGGGTTGTTTATACATATATTCTTACAGAAAATAATTTAGGCATGTTCAGTGACAAAGTGTGTGCCATCAGGAATAAGACAGTGGTACACATGTGAAACCACAAGGTTTATAATCTGGCAAGCTTTAAGACTCCTTGTAATAAAGATGTATTTTGTGAGTTACCAAGGGCATATTCTAGTTTTGGAATCAATAATGCTCCATAGGTCAGGAACTCTGTAAACAGATGACTTAAGAAGATCTCTTAGAAGTGCCATCAATCACTGACTTAGTTACAGATGAAACGACTATTAACTGTCTACTGAACCAAACACAAAGCTCAGTAAAGCTAAGTTATTTTGTAAGGAGTTTTCTATTTCTGCGATTTTAGTGTCTTATTTCTTTTATTTTGAATTTGTTAACCTGGGTAGAGCACTGATCCCACTGGACCCATTTCAGTTTCATCCCAGGGAAAACACAACAGACGCATAACATTATATACAGAGTGAAAGACAAAATATAATACATACATAAATTATACACAAAGTGAGTATCACAGCTGGCTTGAAAGTATAAAAGCAACAGATAAATGACATTACATACAGATTGACTGAAAAAACAGATTGGCATTAGAGAATCACAATTAAAAACAGAATCAGAGCAAGGTATATTCACAGGTTCATAGGTGTGTACAAGGCTAACAACCACAAGGGCCTTTTTAAGCTTAGCCATGCATCCTAAATCTTTGACAATTTCTGGTACCCTTCATAAGTGTAAGCAGAAGTTTGGGGGATGAACCAGTTGCAAGCAGGGATCTGGGGGATGAACCAGTTGCAAGCAGGGATCTGGGAGATGAACCGTCTGCTTGTGTTCATTAGAGACACAGGTGCCAAACCATGGATGAGTTTCCTGTTCCCCATACAATTGTCCAAGTTACATCTGAATTACTGCAGGTTACAGAGGAACTCTGCTTCACATGAATGGGATACCTGTCACTCTAGCAGGTCCTGCTTATATCACAGGCAAGGTTTAATTCTTTAGAATAGGTAATTCTGGTGGTGCTGTTGGTTTTGTGGATATGCAGGAGGTCCACCAGGGTGGGGTCTGACAATGCCTTGTATGCCGGCCATAGATCTCACCTCAAAAGCTTGTAGGACACAGAATACAATGATAGGGCTTTGAGGCAGTCTACATAGGCCATTTTATTTATTTATTTATATATTTGTTTAATATTTGTTAAGTGAAAGTCAGACTTGGAACTAAGCCAATTTTCAGCGGAGGCCTGAGGAAAAACACTCCAGTTGCATGTCTTTGTAATGTGGGAGGAAACCAGAGTACCCGGAGGAAACCCACACGAATGCAGGAAGGACATGCAGATTCCACACAGAAGGCTCTCCAGCTGAGAATCAAACCAGAGAACCTCTTGCTGTGAGGCAACACTACCGGTGCATCACTGTGCCTGGTTAGGTACACATCAAAGGGGGCACTGTACTTGATCACAGATCTGATGAATGATGACTACAATGGAACGATAACCTCCATGGACCTAGATGCCAAACCTTTGTTTATTGTGCAACACAGAATGATTTCCTCACTAATGTAGACACATGATTGTCAAAGAATAGATTACCATATGTGTGTGTCTCCAAGTTCCTGAAAACTGGGTCGACAAGGCAGGCAAAAGCATACTAAGCTTCAAACTAAATCTTAAGAATGACCAGTAACATCTCACTTAGTAATCTGAGCTGCCTATTAAGAATGTGAGTGGAAGAAAAGAAGCCCTCAAAATAAACAGGACTCGGGCACTGTAGAGCATAGCAGGTAAGAGTTGTAATTTAAAATAATGCCATCTCAAGAAGTAACTAGTGCCAATCATGCAGCACATTAGCAAATATAACAGGTGTAAGATGTACTGGTCTATACCCTTGTGGTAGGATTCTGTACCCACTAGAGTTGGGCAAGATCCCTACTGCCAAGCTCTAAAACAGTGAGATACAGTAATCCAACCAGAAAGGCATTTTTTTTTATGAATTACTGTAGCCAGATCCAAAAAAAAAAAAAAAAAAAGAATTACTGCCTACATCACTTTTTTATTTTGAAGATCAAAACATAATCTGGGTCATTTGCACTGACATCAAGTAGGAACTGGCCCATTAAAGGCATCAGCCTGCCACAAGAGGTGTTTCTCAAATCAAATCCCAGTAATGGACAAGCTCCATAACAGAAGGTAAAACTCGGAGGAACTCCTGCATGAAACAATGAAACTGCATATTACTAAAAGGAACCCGTAAATGTTCTGTTCACCTGTCCGTCACAATGTTAGTCAAAACCGGCCAAGCGTAAAGATCAGTTCTAACTAATGCACTTTTGACTTTGAGATTAAACTGAGTTCATGACTGGGCATAGAAGATTGGACAAGAAAAAGAAGTTGTCTTACCATAACGTTCCATCTGTATTGTTGATCCTTGTTCAGTCATTACGTATGAGCATCTGTTCAGACCTCGGAACAGAGCCGGCCATCTTCCAAGCTCGCATCAGCTACAAACTCTTGAGCTAAACTCTTACCCAGAATTCCCATCTACCCGTTACCTCAGATTGAGTTTGCAAGTCAAAAGAAGGCAGAGGCTATCTCTGGTCAAATGACCTAAGAGAACCGGATGGTGAAATCCACTAGAAGCCACAGGAGGGGGAAGGAGGGAGGGTCGTAATGACTGAACGAGGATCAATAATACAGAGGGAACGTTATGGTAAGACATAACTTCTTTATCTGATATAGTTAATCTTGGTTCATTCCTTACGTATGGGACAGAGTCCCCAGCTACCTCTATTCCTGGGAGGCTCTCATGGAAGGACATTCCTAAGCACCATAGAACCAAAAGATGCTCTTCCCCTGGAGGCCAAATCCAATTTGTAATGATTGATGAAGGTATGAGGTGTAGCACAAGTTGCAGCTGCACAGATGTCATGTAAAGAAGTTCTGGCATGGAAGGGGCATGGAAGGCAGCAGAAGTTGCCACCGACCTTGTCGAATGTTCGGCAATGTGTTATTACGTTGTGTATAAATGAAAGTCACACAGTCTTTCAACCATCTAGCCAATGTGACCTTAGCAACAGCAGATCCTAATCTAGGTACAGAATAGGCCAAAAATAACTGGTCAGATTTACGAGAGGACCTAGTCCTGTTCAAGTAGAAGCGGATTTGCCTGTGAATATCTAGAGTATGTAGGCAATATTCTCCTCTATTTGAATGATTGGGAAAGAAAACTGGCAATTCAGTGGTTTGATTAATGGACATTTCAGAGATCACTTTTGGCAGAAATGAAGGATTAGTTCTCAAAGACACTATCTCTATGAAAACTCAAGTATGAACTCTTGATGCATAAATCTTGAAGCTCAGAGATATGTCTGGCAGAAGTAAAGGTGACCAAAAACAAGGTTTTCCACGACAAATATCTGAGATCGCAAGAAGAAGGTGGTTCGAAGGGTGGCATTGTCAGAGCTTGTAGAACTAATGACAGGTCCCATGGTTGAACAGGTTCTCTAAAAGGGGGCTTCAAATGATTCACACCTTTTATGAAGGTCTTGCATAATTTGTGTGACATAAGAGAAGAGTCTTGGACACCCTCATGGAAATTAGATATTGCAGCCAAATGAACTCTAACGGTAGAGGCCGATAGACCCAATTGAAATAGGTTGACCAGATACTCTAGTATTATCGACACCGGTGCTGAGAAGGGATCTACTTGTTTTTCTTTCAGCCAACAGGTAAATCTTTTCCACTTGCTTAGATAAGTAATTCTAGTGGAAGACTTATGAGATGCAATAATAATGTCCCGTACTGGTAAAGAAAGATCATTCTGCCTGACAATCAAGGGAATTGGAGGAGCCAAGCTGTGAACTTCAGGCTGTCCAAGTTGGGATGAATCAGGTTCTGTGGATGTGAGATCAACTTCGGGGATAGATGGAGAATCCATGGATGATCCAGTAGGTGAGGCCAAAGGAAGGGGAAACAAATCTGACAAGGCCAATATGGTGCTATGAGGATAGTACAGTTGTGTACACCTACCATAAATGTAGATGTTCGAGTGTCTTCACTGTTGCAGTCATAACTGTAGGGTGCTCCTGCCGGCAGGCAGCCCGAGGTCGGCCAGAATCCCAAAGTCTGGGTCCGGCGTCGGCTGTATAAGCTAGTACCCTGACGTCAGTACGCTTTGGTACATAGCCCTCAGCCGACGCCATCTTCTCCAGCCTTTCTTGCCCTAGATGTCAGAAGTCCCCAACAAATCAAAAATGAATCCAACAAGGAAACACAAATACACCACAAAAAAGGAAAAGAGAGAAAACAGAGGGGATAGGAGGGAGGGAAACCCCGACTGCAACAGTGAAGACACTCGAACATCTACATTTATGGTAGGTGTACACAACTGTACTATGTTCTTCGTGTTTCACTGTTGCAGTCATAACTGTAGGGTGGAATCCCAAAGCAGTGTAAAAGGGGGAGGAGGCTTTAGATAGAAGAAGGGGAGGCAAGAATACCCTGCAAGACAGCAGAGGCAAAGCCTGCCCTGGACTTAGAAAACAGGGGGAGATTGTAGTGCTTGGAAAAAGTATGCACAGAACTCCAAGTGGCAGCTTCCAAGATATCCTTGGTAGGGACTCCTCTGAGGAAAGCTGTAGAAGTGGCAGCTGCTCTAGTAGAATGACTTCTAATGGTACCTGGAAACTGTTTCCCATGATGAGTGTAACAAAATCTGATTCCATAAGCAATCCATTTGGAAATAGTTTGTTTAGAAATAGGTTTTCCCAGAGAACTGGAGGCAAAAGAAACAAACAATTGATTAGACTTTCTGAAATCTTTAGTCTTGTCCAGGTAAAATCGTAACTGTCTGTGCACATCTAATGAATGCAAAATCCTTTCCCCTTTATTTTGAGGATTTGGAAAGAAAGTAGGAAGGTGAATTGTCTGATTTAAAGCCACTTTTGAAATCACCTTAGGCATGAAAGTAGGATTGGTCCTCAAGGATACTCTGTCCTGATGGAAAATAAGGTATGGTTCCACAGCCATTAGAGCTTGCAACTCTGAGACCCTTCTGGCAGAGGTCAATGCTAATAAAAGAACAGTCTTCCAGGATAAAAACTTAATATCTGAAGATGCAGCAGGCTCAAAAGGAGGCAAAGTAAGTTTTTCTAAAACATAATTAAGATCCCAGGCAGGGACAGGAGGGGTCCTTGGAGGCCGCAAATTTTTAGCCCCTCTCAAGAACTGCTTCACCAAAGGATGAGAAAAAACAGGAGGATCGGAACTGAAATGCGCAGAGATAGCAGAAGCATGAATCTTAATGGAAGAAAAGGAAAGTCCTTTAGATAAAAGTTCCGAAAGGTAAAGGAAAATAGAAGAGAAATCAGGTACCTGAGGATCCGAGCCTCGGTCCTGCATCCAAATACAAAACCTCTTCCATTTAGAGGCATAGGATTTCCTAGTGCTAGGCCATCTAGCTTCCAAAAGAACATCCAAAACTTGTTTGGGAAGACTAGAGGAAATCAAATTCCTTTGAAGAGCCAAGCTGCCAGGCAAAGGGTCTTGAGGTTGGAATGTAGTAACTGACCCTGATGCCGGGACAAAAGCGAAGGGTTCAGTGGGAGAATCCAAGGAGGCCCCGAGAACAGGAGCTTTAAAGTTGGATACCAAAACTGTCGAGGCCAATTTGGAGCAATCAAGATGAGGAATTTGGGCTTGTCCTGTTTTATCTTCAGTAATACCCAAGGCAGTAGAGGAAGAGGAGGGAAGGGATATGCTGAAAGGCTTCTCCAGCTGAAGGACAGGGCATCCACTCTCCAGGCTGTTTTGTGGAAGGACCTGGTGCAAAAGCGAGGCAGCTGATGATTGAGATGGGATGCAAACAGATCTATCTGGGGACATCCCCAAACTGCAGTAATCCTGTTTAATAAGTTGGTGTCTAGCATCCAATCGTGAGGATCTGAAATGTTTCTGCTCAGGCTGTCTGCTAAGAGATTCTGTTTCCCTGGAATGAATTGAGCTTGGAGATGTAGATTCAAATTTAGAGCTGTGTCCCATAAAACCATAGCTAGTCTGCAAAGGGGGTATGAATGAGAACCCCCCTGCTTGTTGATGTACCACATGACCGTGGTGTTGTCTGTGCGAATTAGCAAAGGCCCTGGTTGTAAAAGGTTCTTGAAGGCTAGAAGGGCATTTTGAACTGCCAACATTTCCTTCAGATTGATGTGCCAGTGAAGATGGTCCTTTGTCCAGGTTCCCTGCTGGCAATTGTCTAGAAAGTGTGCTCCCCAAGCATAATCCGAGGCGTCCGTGGTTAGGATTTGAGTAGGTTGAGGAAGACTAAAAGGTTTTCCTTTGTTTAAAGTGCATGCCATGGACCACCAGAGGAACTCCCTCTGAAGGCAGGGGATCAGAGGAATCAGAATATCCAGATCGTGGTAATGTTGTGACCATACACTTTTCAGATACCATTGAAGCTTTCTCATGTGAAGCCTTGCGTTTGGAATCAACAGAATGCAGGAAGCCATGTAGCCCAGAGCCTGCAGGAATTTCCTTGCAGTGAGCTGAGATAGAGTTGCCAAGGTGTTGAAAGTAGAAGCCAGCTGAGTTTGTTTTTCTGGAGTGAGGAAGGCCCTTTGTAAGGTTGTATTTAAGAGGGCTCCCAAGAATACCATTTGTTGAGAAGGGATCAAATGTGACTTTATGTTCACTGAGAATCCCAGTAGGAGAAGACGACGTTGAACAAAGTCCAGATGTTGAAGCAGAAGATCTTTGCTGTCTGCCTGAATAAGGCAGTCGTCCAAATAGGGGTAAATCTGGATCCCCTGAAGTCTGCAGTAAGCCACTACTGGAGCCAGGCACTTGGTGAAGACTCTGGGCGCAGTAGATAAACCAAAGGGCAGAACAGAGAATTGAAAGTGCCTCGAACCTGCCTTGAACCTGAGGAATTTCCTGCGTTCTTGCCTGATGGGAATATGTAAATAGGCTTCCTTTAAGTCCAATGTCACCATCCAGGCGTCCTGAGAGAGCATTGGAATTAGCTGCTGCAGAGTAAGCATCTTGAATTTTGGAATTTCCAAAAAGGTGTTTAACACAGAAAGGTCCAGAATAGGTCTCCATGAGTTTTGTTTTCTGGGAACCAGAAACAGTCTTGAATAAAACCCTTTTCCCATCTCCGAGAGTGGAACCGGCTCTATGGCTCTCATGGCCAGAAGAGCATCCACTTGAGTTAAGGCCTCTGACCATTGATGTTTTGACAGATCTGGCCAACCATGAGCCCTTGGCAAAGTGTGAAAGTGGAATTTGTAACCTTTTAAAATCACGTCCAATACCCATCTGTCCTGGGTAATATGAGTCCAATTTCTGTAAAAAAGAGACAGTTTTCCTCCGAGAGGGGCATCCAGGTGAAGGGGTCCTGAAGCCCAACCGAGAGAGTCATTGAGTTTACTTTCTTTGAGATTGGGATCTGTCTTCTCCCCTTCTAGGTGAAGAAGCAGTCCAGTGTCTAGATCTGTAAGAGGCCTGGCCTTGACCACTACCTCTGGAGCACCTATATCTTCCCCTTTGAGGCCTGTCAGACGTGGGAAAGGACCAATTTTTAGAGGGCCAATTCCTGGAAAATCTAGGAGGCTGAACTTGCAAGAAATCTTTTACAGTCTGCATAGACTTTGCCTTTTCTTCCATCTTTTTAATAACTTCCTCAGCCTTGGATCCAAAAAGAACATCATGTTGAACAGGGGCATCTAATAACTTAGCCTTAACCTGTTCAGGTAAACTTTGTTCACGAAGCCAGGCATGTCTCCTAATAACAGTACCAGAGGCAGCAGCCCTGCAAGAAGCATCCAAAGCATCAAAACCACAATGTAAGCTATGCTTGTTCACCTGTTCAGTAGCATGTAAAACATCCTGAAGTTCCTTATCCTCTGCACAAGCAGGAAGGGAAGCAAGCTTTTGCTTTAAAACAGACAAAAGAAATTGCTGATATTTAAACATATGAAACTGGCAATTTAAAGCCCTTACAGACAGGGTAGCAGAAGTATATACCTTTTTCCCCACCTGTCTAAAGCACGAGAATCCTTCTCAGAGGGAATAGGATTTTTAGAAGTAGCAACCTTAGCAGCCTTAGAGCCCTGAGAAATAGTTTCAGGATCCGCAGAAGGGTTTTAAATAAAAATAAATGAGTCAGGAACCCTATAAAATCTATCAGGCTTAGAAGGAGCAGGAGGCATGGAATCAGGATTCAAATTAGCCTCAGCAAAAGCATCATCTACAATGTCCAAAACAGGAGGGATAGCTAAAGGCCTATGCTGAGGAAGAAGAAGAAATTCTCTAAGCCTCTTCTTGGAAGCAGAATACTCCTGTCCTTCCCAATGAAAATGTTCCCTCATCTCATGCAAGGTTTCCCCAAAAGAAAAATCCTCAGGCGGAGAGGCCGAGGGTAAAGAGTCCTCAGCATCCGAATCCTCATAAGGAGGAAAGGAATAGTCTTGATCTGAGGAAGAAACAGAAGATACAGAAGCCTGGTCAGAGGAATCCAGAGTAACATCCTGTCGAGGCC
The DNA here is from genome assembly GCF_019279795.1 of Protopterus annectens. Classification (NCBI taxonomy): domain Eukaryota; kingdom Metazoa; phylum Chordata; order Ceratodontiformes; family Protopteridae; genus Protopterus; species Protopterus annectens. The sequence continues at coordinate 992,982,622 of NC_056726.1, read as the reverse complement.
TTTTCTCAGGAGGGGGGTGAGAACCCCTAATCATTGTAAGCAAATCTTCAGCCATCCTCAATAATTGCTTTTGTGTCTTGGGAGTGGATTCAGAAGCAGCTTGAGCTGGAACTTTAGACTTAACAGGAGTCTTTGTCTTTGCCTTTGAAATAGTGATGTGAGTAGGCCTGAAAACCCCCTCAGAAGCCGGTACCTGCACAGCGGTTCCGGACCCATCTGAACGAGCGACGTCCGAAGGTCCTGCAGCAGTTAAAATAGTGGGCCTTGATGGCTCCCCATGGGAGTCCGTATCGGCCATCGGTTCAGAAGTGGCGGACGACAGGGGCTTCAAAAGCGCCTCACTGACGACAGCCGAACCGGACGCTGGCTCCAGCTGCAACGAGTCCTGTTTGGACCTCGGAGGCCTGTCTTTGTCTTTGCGCTTCTTTTGAACTCCGGTAGTGTCCGGCGACATTCTATAATTGAAGCGTCTGCCAAAATAATTTAAAGCCCAATCGTACCTGCGCTTGATAGTACGAGAGTTGAACCTGGCACAGAACCGACAACAAGAAACGTCGTGGTCAGGGCCTAAGCAAGGTAGACAGTAAGAGTGGAAATCTTTATGAGGTATTTGTTTCCCACACGCTATACAATTATTAACTTTTTCTGACATCGGAGGAACAAGAAAAGATTCTAACGGGGTACTTAGCTTTGAGAAGAGAAGTAAGAACTTCGGACCGACAACAACCAAATACGCTGTTCGAAAATCGCCAACCAATGACTTGCGAGCTGCTTTCCACCGCACGGCAAGAAAGACTGGAGAAGATGGCGTCGGCTGAGGGCTATGTACCAAAGCGTACTGACGTCAGGGTACTAGCTTATACAGCCGACGCCGGACCCAGACTTTGGGATTCTGGCCGACCTCGGGCTGCCTGCCGGCAGGAGCACCCTACAGTTATGACTGCAACAGTGAAACACGAAGAACATCACCTTGCTCTTCAACTGACAGGCTTTCTTCAGAAACTGGGAATGAGGGAAAAGGTGGGAATGCATAAAGAAGACCAGAGCCAATCGTGGACTAGAGCGTCCCTGGGTGACTGTCCCGGAGGGGGAAATCAGGGCGAAGTAGTTGCTGCATTTGTAGTTGGTCGGGGATGCAAACAGGTTGCAGCAAGGACGGCCCCAGAGGTGGAAGATCGCCACCGCTATCAAGGAATTCAGGGACGACTTGTGAGGTTGTAGAATGCACCTGCTGAGTCTGCTATCACGCTGGAACTCCTGGGAATGTGCATTGCCAGAAGAAAACGGTTGGTAGCCATCGCCCATTGCTACATCCTCGTGGCTTCTCGACACAAGGGGTAAGATTGGTTTCCACCTTGTTTGTTGAGGTACCAGACTACCGCCATGTTGCTGATTGAATCGCAATCGTCCCAGATGGCAGCAGGGGATGAAATGCTTGCAACGCCAGAAGCACCGCCCTCAGCTCTAGAACATTTATATGCAGTTGGGCCTCCAATTCAGACCAAGTGCCTTGGACTGCCTGTCCCTGACATAGCCCCCCCATCAGGGAGGCGTCCATGGTCACTGTAGCCTTGGGTTTCTGGGGGGAGAAGGGGTAAGACCATTGTGACGGGTTGTGGGTCATCCACCAATTTAAATCCTGTTTGCACCTGGGGGTTACTCAAATCTTGGCTGAAACAGGATGCTGAAAAGAATACCATTGGGTGAGCAGTAGCCGCTGTAGAAGCCTCATATTAAACCTGGTCAGGAGGACAATGGTGATGGAGGCTGCCATGGAACCCAACATCTGTAGGAGAGAGTGAGCTGTGGATTTCTCCCTTGAAAGGATTGGGATCAGTTGTTGCTTTATCCTTAGAATTCTGTGCTCTGGAATGGATGCTCTGCAATTCTTTGCATCCAAGATGACCTTATGATTTTTGTACACTGAGATGGGGTGAGATTGGATTTTTGCCAGTTTATGGTTATGCCCTACCTTTGTGCAGTGAGAAGAGAGTATGCCAGGGCTTCTTCCAATAGATATCTGGTGGGGGCAGAGATGAGCCAGTCATCTAGGTATGGAAACACCTGGAATCCTTGTAGTCGCAAGTGAGCTGTGACGACTGCCATGCACTTTGTGAACACTCCGGGGGCTCTAGAGAGTCTGAAGGGCAGTACTCTGAACTGGTAGTGACTGGCTCCTGCATGGAAGCGCAGAAATCTTCCTGATGGCCTGTCCACTTTTATGTGGTAGTATGCATCCTAAAGATCTGTTGAGCACATCCAATAGTCTTTTTCCAAAAGCGGGAGGATAGACTGTATTGTGACCATCCGGAATTGTTGTACTCTCACAAACTTGTTCAATACACTGAGATCCAAAATTGGTCTCCAGTCCCCGGTTTTCTTTGGCACCAAAAATAGTCTTGAGTAGAATCCGGTTCCTATCTGGTCTGGAGGGACTATTTGGATGACTCTCTTTCTTAGCAGCTTTTCTATCTCTAATGCTGTTTCTTCCCTTTGAATGGGTGGAACGTCGGGAAGATTTTTTGAAGGGACAGGACAAAGATCGAGGGGGATATGATAACCTCCGGTTATAATCCTTTGTACCAAAGAATTGGTGGTGATGATTAGCCAGGCAGAAGGGTACAAGGAGAAACAACCTCGAACCACCTCCAGAGGAAAGGAATTGGGCCGTTCTTCAGGAGCGCTGGTAGGACTGGCCAGGAAAGGAGTCCCTGAACCCTGGTTACGCAGACCCCCTCTGCCCCAAAAGGGGTGCCTTCCCTGTGAGTTTCCTCCTCTGCCTCTAGGGGAGAACTCAGCTTGTGTGTCATGGAAGGACTCTGAGACTTCTTGAACCATATCTTCCCACTCTTTTGGTTTCGGGAGAAAGCACATGGAGGGAAAGAATAACGGACACCTACGGCAGAAAGGGTCTTACTGTCCTGTTCACATCTGGCCATTGTGCTTTTAACTTTGGGTCCAAACAACGAAGAGGCTTCAATGGGAGCATTAAGAAAGGAAGCCTTAAAGAGTTCCGCAAAATTGCACACGCGCATCCAGGCTTGTCGTCTCAAGACCACATCTGAACCCGCCGCTCTAGCCGCTCCTTCTAATGCGTGAGATATCAGTCGCATGGAGGAGTTGGATATTGACTCAATGGTGGAGTTGGATATTGACTCAATGGTGGCCAGCTGAGAGGCCACTTTGTCACGGACCTCAGACACGGCACCAGCCAAGGTTTCAGACAGCTCGGAAATTAAATCCCTTTGAAGCCTGGTAAAGTGTGCCATATAATTCAGGGACCTGATAGCAAAGATCACTGATCCAAAGGTGCGCTTCCCTATCCTGTCCAGGGCCCGGAACTCTTTGTTGGGCGGGTGGACAGTCTGGCTTTCTTCTTCCGCCAGATCCTTTTTGGTTGCGGCCGCCACCACCAGAGTATCCACAGAAAGACCTTTAGACCAATGGGGATCCGTAGCTGGAGGGGACAAAATCTTATCTGGCCTCCGGGGAATAGCCTCGATGGTGTCAGGAGCCTTCCATGCACGCTGCACGATAAGCCGGACAAGTTCATCGGCAGGTGGAGTAATCCAGGAGGTAGGGGGCCGGGCACAAAAAGCCTGCAGGAACACAGACTCCTCAGAGGTCGGATTAGAGGGCTGCCAGTTATCCTCTAAATCCTTAAACAGAGAGGTATCACCAAAGGATACCTCAAAGGGTGAACAAAGGGATTTTTTGCCTTTTTCGATAATTTGGAGTCATCTGAAGACTTGGATGATTTGGAGGATTTACTAGCACCCATCCTGGTCACCCAATGCTTCCGAGAAGGGGTGCTGAAGTAAACCCCTATCCACCAATTTCCTACTCCTCTCAAAGTACCCTGGAAGAGAAGGAGTGACAAATGCTACAAGAGTCTTGGAGGTGTAATGCTCCCAGACAATAAACACACTGAACGTGCCCGTCAGTGACTGACATTTTTTGTCCACAATCCGGACATTTTTTGAAGCCAGATTTAGGATGTGGCTTCTCTTTGTCATCAGACATCTCTTTTATTTAGACAAATTTAACAATGGAAAAACACACTCAAGAAACTTACCTAAATAACTAGGTAAGAATTTGGTTAAATACAAGGCCAACTGCTAACTAGAAACACTTCTATAGAAAAAAACAAAGCCAACACAGAGCACTTATCTAAAACTCAATCTAAATCTATGAAGTACCCTAACAAGAAGTCAAGAAAAAGTTTTATAAAACTTGCAAATAGACAAATCTATCCAATAAAATTGGTCCGAGCTACCTGGAACACCGAGATCTGTGCCGCGCCAAACTAGATCTGAGGTAATTTCAGTAGTGCATCATGGGATAAGGGGCTTGGTCTCGAGCTACCGGCAAACCTTGAGTTTTGCTACCGGCCATGTCGGAGCAGAGGATTGGCTCCGAACCCATCAGTGAGAATGAATTGCGAGATTTAACAACTTCACGTTTTGTTTTTACACAATACAAATTGAAGTAGATATACAAGACAAATACATATTTAGAGGTATACAATACAAGAAAAATAAACCCAGCGTATTAGATTTTTAGTAATTCTGTTTGTATATTCTCATAAGTAAGAATACTGTTTAATCAATTCTGTTTATTCAGCCACAGAAATAAAGAAAGCGAGAGAGACTGGATAAGAAGACAGTGTAAATTGCAACTATATTAGTATCGATAATGTATAGTGGCCAAAACATTTAAGGTGGTTTAATTATATGACAAGAACAGACAAGGTTATTGAGATGGTGTTCTTTTAGTGCAAATTTAAATGTTTTTAGAGTCTAGTGAGTAAGAGAATACCCAGCTCTACCAACAGCATATGTTCGTATAGTAGCTTATACTGAGCTGACAGTAGCAAACTAGTTTCCTTTTAGGCCTTCTAAATGATAAAGAGATAATCACATGACAATGATCACTTACTGCAGCTGGATACAAACTTGTCTGAGCATTAGGAATAACTGCATCCCGATTGCATCCAACTGTGCAATTCCCTGTTTTCATACTAAGTTGTGTAGGTTTAGAAATAATTTGCATTTAGTCATGTACCGACAATGCACTTTGTAGCATTAACTTATCTGGCATTATTAACAGGTTAAAGTCTTCTGCAAGAATGAATTTTCCTACAGTAGATTTTGAAGGAAACTTAAGAGTTTTGGCAGTCCCCAAGGCTGAATTCAATGACAAGCCAGTTGAATGAATCTTGAGTCATTCTGCTTGATGTACCCAGTTGGTCCATTCATTCTGTAAGGGTAGGGACCGGCTGTCGCTAGGCTAGGTAAAAGCTGTACTGCCTATTTGTTCCTGCCTGGGAAGTCCTATCAGACCATCCATTCCCCAGTATTGAGAGCCAGGTAGTACAAGAAGGTCGGCTAGCTCGTCCCTTGGAAATGGCTACAGACTTGTCATACCTACCTGGTCGAGTATGACATATAAATGCTTCCATAACTACCTCCTATTCTCCAGCTCAAAAGGACAGCCCCTGGCCAATGCAGCATGATGCAACCTGGCCACTATAGGTGGGTGATACTTCCAGCCACCACAAGGTGCTACCAATCCTGCAGGCTTAGCAGCTTACCTCCCCCACCCCAAGGATAAATGGGCATGGGTCAGCCATTCAAGCTCAGCCTCCTACACCCAATCCCTCAGATGCCTGCATCACAAACCAAACATAGGTCATAATGATTGTAGTTATGGCTTCAAAGTAAAAAGGCTTCTTGATCAAGAGGCGAAAATGACCCTTATCCTTTGTCAACATCTGTTGCCACTGAAATGAATTGTTATTTTTTGCAATATAAACAAAACACTCCTTTGTCATACCTCAGCCATGTATCTGTTTCTTGTCTCAGCAGCATCTGCCAAAAAATCTACTACCATTCAAACAGAAAACAAACTGTAAATTATCACACATTCCCCAAGAAATGACCACCACTGTGTAACTCTAGAAAAAGTAAACTGACTCTCGGTTAAGCAAAGAGCAAACCCACTATTAGGCTCACAGCTCTTCAAGAACAGATTCTCCCTCCTTTAATCTCAAAACTAATAAGACAAACCCCACATCCAACCTCAGAAACCTCAATTATAATGGTCCTTTAACATAAACCCACTTTACAAACTTCATGCCTCAATTTTCGTTCCCATAATATAGGTTCATAGGTTTATACTAGGCTATCTGCCCTAAGGCATTTATAAGCCTAGCCCAAAGTTCTGTGGCTTACGCCAGTCCTTATATGAAAAAATACTGTACCCATTAGTTTGTTGTGCCTCTGTCCAGCAGCGACACAGAGATGATTCCCGGGGTAAACCTACGATCTCCCATCCACAGGTCAAGATTTCTCTTGAACAGAGCCAGCGAGGTGCTCTGCCTCACATGGATCGGGATTTTATTCCACAGCATAGGGAGTCTGAGTGATAAATCTATCCCTCCAGCATGTCCTATTTATATCCGTGCTAAGGTTTAAGTCGCTTGCTCTAGTGGTTTTGGTGGATTTGGATTTTTTGAGGTGGAGCATGTCCATTAATTCCGGGTTGGACATGGCCTTGTATGTCAGGCACATGTCACCTCTGAGCAGACGGTATGCGACTGAATAGATCTGGAGTTTCTTCAATCTGGCAGCATATGGCAGATTTTGGAGTCCCTTTATCCTTTTGATGAGGAACTTTTGGGGTCTCTCTAATTGCTGCAGATGTCGGGTGAGATACATCCCGAATGGGGCATTGTACTTGATCATTGGTCTGACAAGTGAAGAGTACAGGGGAACAATGACCTCACTAGATCTGGATGTGAATCCCTTCATGATCAGGTGGGCAATGTAGAAGGTCTTTCTAACCACTTTAGCAACGTGAGTGTCAAAAGAAAGGCCACTGGCAACCTGGGTCCCCAGGTCCCTGATAACCTCTTCTGTGCTTAGTGGATTGCCACCTATATGGTAGTTTGGGGTTACCTTGTTTTTCCCGAAGGGTATGACTATACATTTTTTGGCGTTTAACTTCAGGCCATGGCTCTGGCACCAGCTATCTGTTTCCGTGAGTCCCTTCTGAAGGATATCCGTGTCCGATGCACTTTCAACTATGGCGCCCAGTTTGCAGTCGTCTGCAAACTTTGTCAGCCAAAGTCCTCCCATGTTGGCCTGTACTTCTGAGAAGTAGATGCCGAACAATAGGGGGCCAAGGTCAGAGCCCTGTGGGACACCACTTGTGACCGGCTTGGAGTCTGACATAGTGCCAGCAACTCTAACCCTGTGGGTTCTGTCCTTAAGCCAGTTTGCAACCCATCTTGTGACATATGGGTTTACATTTAAGCTGGTAAGTTTTTCTACAATACCCGAGTGGGGTATTGTGTCGAAAGCCTTTGCAAGGTCAAGGTAGGCTGTATGGACTGCCTTTCCTCATCAATGGCCTTGGTGACTGTTTCGAAGAAGTCGACCAAGTTCAAAAGGCATGATCTGCCCTTGACGAAGCCAAACTGGGTCGGGTCCAATGTCTGCAAGTCCCCTATATCTTTGTTTATGAGCTCCATTATGATCCTCTCCATAGCTTTGCAGACTAGACTTGTTAAGCTTATGGGGGTAATTACCAGGGTCCGCAGAGGCACCGCCTTTGTGGAGTGGGACCACAGTTGCCGACGCCACTCCTTGGGCACGATTCTGTGGTAAGGCTGAGATTAAACAGCTGCCTTATGTGCGGGTTTAATTCCTCATTTAGCTCGTGTAGCACACAGCCGGGGACACCATCCGGTCCCATTGATGCTGTGTTTTTAGCTTTAGAGAGAGCAGCTTTCACCTGCGCATTTGAGATGTCTGGGAGGCTACACTCCGCTGGGATAGTTATCTCTCCTTTAGGGGAGGGGGGTGAAGTTTGCACTGAACCCGTCTGCCAGTATGTTGGCAATGTCTGTGGGTTCTGTGATTTTTGTATCATTTTGGACTAATTCTGAGCATATCTGGGAGTTTCCACCCAGGTTCCTAACATAGCTGAAAAAGGCCTTATGATTGTCCTTTGAATCTATGGCAATTTTTCTCTCAAAATTGGCCTTAGTTGATTTTATGAGTGCTCGTATTTTTTTACTAATAATAATCAGGGGTGACTTCCCTTTTATGGATTTTGTTCCATCATGTAATAGCTTTCTCCTCTTATTGTAAAGTTCGTTAATGGCTAGGGTCCACTAGACTGGACATTTGCCCTTTGTGGAAAGAGTCTTGGTTTTATTTGGGATTGCCTGATCCATGCAGTCCTGGAGGTGTTCATAGAAGGCATTTGTAAGGGCTTCCGCAGCTTGGGTTGTGGTTTCCACTGGCTCAGGGGCCTTGAGGGATACCACACCAGTCACGAGTCGTGTGAAGTTTGCTTTAGAGAAGTACTTCACTGTGGTCTTTTTTGTTTGGGGTGGGGGCGGGATGTGGATTTCCAGTGAGATTAGTTTATGATCAGATCTCACCAATGAGGGATATACTTCCGGTGTGGAGCATTTTGTCCCCATGTTTGTGATAATGAGATCTAGTATATTTTCTCCTCTTGTGGGAACAGTGACTAGCTGTTCCATGGCATTTGAATTTATGAACTCCAGGAACCGTTGGGCTAGAAAGTTAGGGCTTGAGTAATGTTCCCAGTCTATATTTGGGTAGTTGAAGTCACCCAATATGATGGTGTTTGGAGATACATTTATTCCCTCCAGTGTCTTCAGGAAGGCTGTGTGGGGTTCCCGAGTTTGAGAGGGTAGCCTGTAGCATGCTACAATTTGTAGAGCAGTTTTGCCTATGGTTAGTTGCACCTGGATGGTTTCTGAAGCTTCATGCATTGCCACCAACCTGGAGGTGTGGGTATCCTTTATGAATATGGATACACCCCCTCCTTTTGTGGTGTGGTCCGGGTTTTGGGGCCGGAACGCATGATAGGAGGTAAAACCTAATAGTGCCGGGGTGCTCTCAGGAGCCTTGAACCAGGTTTCAGTTACAGCACAGACATCGATGTTCTCCATACTGAGAAGGGCCTCGAGTGCGTGCATTTTGAGATTTAGACTTCTGGCATTGAGCAGCATTACCCTCAGTTTCTTCCCATTTTTGTTTTCTAGGGTGGTAGGTTTAGAATTTGAGCCTTGCCTAAAAAGGCACTATGGGGGTGGCAAGAGCCTTAGCCAATATCCGGAATCCCAGGGTGACAGGTGCAAGCCGTCCCTTGAAGCAGCGTGGCTTGTCAAGCATGTCATCCCAGGCAGACAGACACTGGATCCCTTTGAATGACACCAGACATTAAGCCAATTGTTAAAGCTGATCATCTTGTCTCTATATTGTGGCATCATTCTTGGTGAAGGAAGGATACTGCTCAGGGTCATGGTCATACCTGCCTGGGCTACATAATCAGAGAGCTCCTCTATGTCTCTTTTCATATAGTCCAGGGAGGTACGTCTCAGGTCGTTCACACCAGCATGGACAATGACTGTGTCATATTTGTACTTGCCGTGGAGTGACCAGAGTGCTTGTGTTATGTGGCGGATTCTAGCGCCCGATAGGCAGCTTACTGTGACCCTCTCCTTGTTCAGCCTGGTGAGTGGGACGTCAGTTTGTCTGACTATGGAGTCACCTATGACAAGTATGTTTGGTGTTGTATTTGGCCTTAAGGGCTGTGACTGCTTTGCACACTGATTT
>NC_056726.1:992614002-992652463 GCF_019279795.1 Protopterus annectens | reverse complement strand
CACTACCTCAACAGGTAAGGGACTCAGGGCCAATAGCCTAGTAACTTCCTATGAGCCTATGAAACACCTGCACCAACTGGAAAGGTCACAAAAATACCTCACAAAGAGAATCTATGGCCTCCAACACCTGTCTTACGTGGACAAGCTCAAATCACTATCACTCTACTCGGTATCGTACAGATTGTTCAGCGGTGATCTGTGTCTCGTCTACAAGGCAATCTCAGACCCTGCTCTACTAGAGATGCTCCATATCCATAAGTCTAACTCCTCGTGCATTACCTGATCAGAAGGACTAAATCTAATATGTGACATTCACAAAACCTGCTGGAGACACAGGTTTGTCTCCCAGAGGCTGCCCCATCTCTGAAATAGACTTCCCATACATGTCAAACAGAGTACCTTGCTAACCCTCTTCAAGAGCAACCTTGATGAGTGGATGGGAAAACATCAATTTGTCCCAGGAGTTCCACCTGTGTCCCTCATTGACAGAGGTGACCAGTGCTGATTGAGGTTTCTTTTTTAGGGATAAACTCTTGGCTAGGCTTGTAAGGGCCCCAGGGCCAATAGCTTAGTAATGTCCTATGATCCTATGAACATCATTGTGCAATAATGGTTCTTCTATTGGACGTTTTTAGAAAGTGAGCCATTTTCAATCTTTGCTTGACTGACGCTTAGTTCCATGCTGACAAGCACACTTTGCATGGGTTGCTCTTTCTATTCCCTTGTGTTCTCTGACATGGACACATTTAGGGTTGCTACCTTTTCAGATGTCAAGAATGGAGCATTTCTTATCAATGTATGAGACTGTATAGGTCAGTCCATTCTATCCATCGGTGCAAAGGACTTTCCAGTTTATTACCAGAATTAAGGCTTAGGATTTGGATACATTTGGTTGCTTCTAGTTGTTTATATCATATATTAAAGTGCTTTATAGACAGAAATATATTACTTAGTGTGGTTCAGGTTGGTTATACAGGAAAAGTTGTTACAGGTTATAACAGTAGAGACTGATAGGCAATCTCGGCTGGGTAGTGATAGTATCCAGATAGAATTTTGGAGGTTGTGTAAAGAAAAATAAGCCCAGTTCCTATTAAAGTGTAAAATAAAGTAGCTTAGGCAGGGGAGGGTCCACCTGCAAGGAAACAGGCAGAGGTGATGGTTTTACCAATGAGGGATAAAGTCTAAATGCCATTTTTGTCCTAAGCCATGGTTAAAAAATGATTGTGGCTATTTTAGCATGCTATATGGCATGTTGGCTACTGGGGTAAAATGTGTGTTTAAAGTGGATTTGTTATGAAGGGACAAAGTTTTGATAATCCTCTAAAAATTGGAATAATAATGCATTTGGGGAATAGTGATGGTCAGCTTGGATGCTAAAAAGGCTAACAACACCTTTTATAAATCTGTGAACCTGATTCTGTGTACACAGATTAAAAGGTTAGAGTAAAGATCCATGTAGGTTTATCTTTTAGACTTACTAAGGGTACTTGGCAAGGATGTCCACTTTCCAATATCACCTCTGCCTTTTTCAGTTTTTCAGTTTGCTTGGTGCCCTTGGCAGCTTAGGTCAGGTAATTTGAAATAAGTGGTTATAGAGTGGGGCATATTCAGATGATTTGCCAGTATGCTACACCAGACCAGAAGAGAATCTACAAAAATGTAGAGCCCTAGCTAATTATGGTAGTTTTGTAGGATATAAGATTAATATCACCAAGAGAGACAGTAGCATTAAATTATGATTTTCCCTGTACTTAACAAATATTTATCAGTAGTTGTGGGAGTCAGTTTATATGAAATACCTGGGTGTTTAAATAGTGAGTTTGTTGGAGTCATCAGTACTGCACTATAATTGTTACATGGCATTTGTTCACATGATAGAATTCCCACAATGCACACATAACTATGCTGACATGGTCATGTGATGTCAGCTTACATGGGGGTCACATGGTGTCAGCTTACATGGGTGTCACATTATGTCAGCTTACATGGGGGTCACATGGTGTCAGCTTACATAGGGTCACATGGTGTCAGCTTACATGGTGGTCACATGGTGTCAGCTTACATGGTGGTCACATGGTGTCAGCTTACATGGGGTCACATGGTGTCAGCTTACATAGTGGTCACATGGTGTCAGCTTACATGGTGGTACTCCTGCAGTGCACACTTTGCAAAACAGGAAGGTCAGAAAACAATGTATATCATGCCAGTGCTTCTCATCCCTGTAGCGTATAAAGAAATTAGATTCCAAGAGGGCAGACATTACATTATTCCACACTTCCATTGTTGCTGTATGCTTTGCTGGCTTTCTTACTTAATATTCCCCTGTTTTGTAATATGGCTGGAAAATATGTTGAACTTTATATGGGATGGCAGAATGTCCAGAGTGGCTAGGGAAAAGTTGGTAATGCTTTACAAGCTGGAAGGTTAAATGTACCATATCCTCATATTTATTTTGAAGTTGTGCCATTGAATTTTTATTTATTTTTGTTAGGAACGTCCTGCTTTTGCTTATTCCTTTGACTGCACTGGCTGTTATGGAATTTCAGATTTTGTCCCGTCTGTGGCCAGAGTGAAACTTACTGAAGACACTAATTTAATATGTGACAGATGTAAGAATTTATTGAAGTTGGAGTCCATCTTCTCACCATAAAATCCATCAGTAAATGCAGCATACACACATCAGCAACACAGAGCACCTACCTTCACTACACTGGTTTATGCTCAGATTTTTAAGAGAACACTGCCGAAGCCTCTCAGGCTACGGAATAGGAAATCATGGTCATTAGTTCACATAACAGCACCCCCACGTTCACCATGCATATTAGTATCCAGTACAAGTATCTCTAAGTGCCACAAGAGTGCAGACTCCAAGCCCTTAAGGCCCACTTAGACTGCATCTACCTACAGTAATGTTTTAGTACTTTGTCAAGAATGTGGTCACCACCTTCACCGTGTTGGATTCAAGAACCGGGTGATGGTCAGCTGCCTTTCCAGTGCCATAATCCAGGATGTAACAAGGGCTCTCACCATTGGACAAATACATTTATGACCTGATACTGGCCCATGTGGGGAGTAAATGAATTTTAGTGCTCCAACCATAAGGACATGCAAAAGGATATTACTGACCTTGATGTGCATGTGCCCAAGGCAGTGAAGACAGTGGTCTTGAGGGGTATTTTCCCATCACCTATGATAATACTAAGGTTCAAAAACAAAATAAAATAATAGCCTTAAAGGACTGGCTGTGAAGCTAGTGTCATTATCAGATTTGGCATGGTCCTGAGTTCGAGACCTGCCTATGCTGGTCATTTTCCCTCTCCACGTCAAGCAGATAACCTCTTTAAGCACAATCTGGATAACTGGATGGGAAATAGAAAATACATCCCTGGGATTCCACCCGTGTCCCTGCTATGCAGGGGCATCAGTTGCTGATTTGTCTATGCATGGGCTAAACTCTTGGCTAGGCTTATAAGAGCCTCGGGGCCAATAGCCTAGTAACGTCCTGAAAACATCCTGGTATAAGATTGCTGACAAGCCTTCCTTCTGTGCCAAGAGTGATTTGCACCAGTTTTAACATGTCCTTTACATTCTAGCCAAAGATTCTGTTGGCCTATTAGGCAGAGTTTGCTGACAATTCCAACCAACCAAATAAAGTATAATTCAGAAGAATGTATGGTGGCCCTACTCACTGCCAGCAGCCTTAACAAAAAATATGTAAATTTAAAGCATTTCTGCAAATTGAACATATTTATATATATGCAGTTACGCAGACAAGATTTCAGAGCAATTAATGCACCCCCACTATTTCTGGATTCAGTGCCCATCAGATCTTCAGACTTACTAGAAATTGTGGGTGTATCAGAATTTGGCAAAAATAAAAATGTCATCACCTCATGACTGAGGTGTGCCTACAAATCACATACCCAGGATTAATAATCTCTACTTTGTGCCCGCTGAGTGCCAGAAAATACTGTGGCTGCCCCCACAATTCACTGCATAAACTAGGTATCTGAGAATGAATTACTTCACAAATCAAAATGAAAAAAACATCACATTTAACATTTTCTTCCCTTTGTTTGGAAGTAGATAGTTGCATTCAAACTTCAAGACTGATTAGGACTTTTCTATAACTAGCACATTGAAAATGTTAATTGAAAATTGCAGTAAAATGGATTTTAATCATGGATAAAGTCAGTGTTCCCACTGCTAAGGAATGCCTGTTAGTAATGAACTGTGCTTACTTTCTAACCAGTGTAGATCAGTGGAATGTCCTGCATAACACATACAAATGTTGGACATGCTACACCTAAAGAAATCCCAATCCCTCCAAGCTACAGGCTCTAGGGACCTAAACCTTGTCACCACAATAAACAGGACATGCTGGAGGGATAGATTCCTGTCTTAGAGACTTCCTATACTCTGCAACAAGCTACCCATCTATGTCAAGCAAAGTTCTTCATTAGAACTCTTCAAGAAAAATCTTGATGAGTGGATGGGAAATAGGAAATACACCCCGGGGATCACTTCTGTGTCTCTGCTGGACAGTGGCACAGGAAAATAACTTTCTTGGGTAGCGTAAGCTATGGAACCTTGCTGGCTAGGCTTACGTAGGCCCTTGGGCCGATAGCCTAGTACCTACCCATGAACCTATGAACCTATAAATAAACAAATTGTTATACAGAATAAGATTAAATGAAATGTGGTATCCTTACTTTTTTCTGCTCTGATGCACACCGTGCTTCAAAATCCTCATCATACTTTTCCTAAAATGATAAATAAAGTGACATGTAAATAGTGGTAATGATATTTTAAAATTCACAAAAAAATTTATTTATTACTTTTGTAGGGAACACTTTATTACGAGCTTGTGCAGATGGATTACCATGATCAAACAACTAAGAAATTGGGTAAACTGACAAACATTTCTTTTGTTGTGACAGAAACCTACAGGCAGTAAGTACATCACTGTGGGGAAAGGTCTCACAGAATGGTTGCACTCAAGCATCGAGTCTGCGAATCTGCAGACTCTAGCTATAGGTAGGTTTGGAGTGAGTGTGTGTGTGTGTGTGTGTGTGTGTGTGTGTGTGTGTGTGTGTGTGTGCACACGCACGAGTGAGTGTGAGTTTGTGTACTCACATTTTAGGCTCTTTTTTGCCATCATGGGTACATGATACAATAGACAGATAAACAGAGGACAAATTAGTACAACAGATGTTTATTCTTCTGCTCTGTACCATTTACTTACTTACAGCTTGTTAACCAGAATAATATGTTTATCCCTAAAGTGATCGATTTCATATATTACCTAGATGCAGTACACAAAACAGAAGACTTAGAGGGTTCTACATTCTGATTAAGAAGTAGTCATAAATATTGCATACGATGTATCGCTACTATTTTATACATAACCATCACACCATATAATATGTAGTCTGTTAGTTACTTTTGATTAATAGTTTAGTGTGTTGACCTGTGAACTCAAGTTTTGTTGATTAACACAAGTTGCACTGTCTTACATACTTACATAATCATACTTATTTTATTTTATTGGCATCAGTTAATCTGGATAGTGGACTGATCCTAGTGGACTCATTGTTTGGTCCACTACACTGGTTAACAGGTATCAATAAAAAAATAAGATTAAGTAATGACAGTGAAAACTTGCATTAATCAGAAAAACTCTTCAGACTAAACTGCCTGACCATGTTTATTCTGGTGAAACAAGATATACCAAATGGGTCCTTCCACTCTTATAGCTGCTAGGTGCTTAGTATCCCAAGGACTTATTTCAAGTGCTACAGCAGACCAGTGTTTATTCATAAGCCATAAAGAAAAACCTTATCCTGGGCTCTCATGGAATACAAAGAACAGCTGTCAAGTGAAAGTGACCCACATATGTCACCACTGTTGTCCAATAGCTTGCATAATTTCAAGAACAGCTGTAGCACTTGAAATAAGTCCTTGGGATACTAAGAACTTAGCAGCTATAAGAGTACAAGGACCCATTTGGTATATTCTGTTTCACCAGAATAAACATGGTCAGGTAGTTTAGTCTGAAGAGTGTTCCAAAAAACAAATTACCACCATAGGGTCATACTACTCAACGCTAGAAGTCTAAATCTCAAAATGCACTCGTTTGAAGAACTCCTTAAAATGGAGAACATCGACATTTGCGCTGTAACAGAGACCTGGTCCAAGGCAGCAGAAAGCACCCCTGCACTACCAGGCTATAACTCATTCTACACCTTTTGGCCTAAGAACTTGGATGAATCTCCAAAAGCACTGGTGTTTCCATATTTATAAAGGATGCGCACACCTCTAGACTGGTACCCTAACAATATGCATCTGAGATACTTCAGGTGCAGCTAACATGGGGTAAGACGCCTGCTATAGGTCCCCAACCATGTCCTAAAACTCACACTCCACATTCCTAAGCACCCTGGAGAATATTAGGGTCCAACCTAACACTCTAATACTGTGCAACTTCAACTATCCTCCATTAACTGGGAAAACTACTCATGTACCAATACACTTGCCCAGCGTTTCCTGGAATTCTTTAATTTCAGTGCCCTGGACCAACTCATTCTTACCCCCATTAGAGGTAGTAACATCCTTGACCTGGTTATTACTAATATGGGTGACCACTGCTCTAGACCAGTAGTCAACTCCTCCTCCTCCCTGGTTAGATCCGAGCACAAACTAATCATCTTGGAAATCCACATCTCTCACCCCCCCCCCCCCCCACACACACACACAAAGTTAACCACCATGAAAAACTTCTCCAAAGCTAACTTTGAGCTCCTAAAAACAGAGGTGGCTAACTTCACAGCACCCATGCAAATGGACAATAGCTGAATAACTGCCAAATCATACACCAATGCACTGTACGAACACGTACACAAATGCATGGATTTTGCCATACCCAATAGAACCAAGATGCTCTCCTCCAAAAAAGGAAGCCAATCTGGTGGTCCTCTACCATAAACAAAGTCTAGAACAGATGGAGGAAACTGATAAGGAATAAGGTAAAGTCCCAAAACTGGAAACACTCCCTTATCAGCTTCAACAAAAAGTTGAGATCCCTCATCAATCCTCTAAAGCTAGCTATGAAAACAGAATTGCAGCAGATAGTAAAGACAACCACAAGGCCTTCTATAGTTATGTAAAGAATCTCCACAGCAATACCCAGATTTCCTCTGAGCTACTGCACAATGGTACCTGCTATACTGAGCCAACAGATATTGCCAATATACTGGCCAACAGATTCAGTGCCAGCTTTACCCCTCTCCCCCCTCCCAAGGTAACAGTCACAATACCAGTAGATTGCCAGGCACCCAGTATTACTGCTGCACAGGTTAAAAAAGCTCTGTCCAAGGCCAAGAATACAGATTCTATGGGACCTGACAATATCCCTGGCTGTGTTCTACATGAACTACAGAGTGGACTGGCACCTCACTTGTGTGTCCTGTTCAATCACAGCCTCACATCAGGCTTTGTCCCTACCAAATAGCACACTGCTACAGTCATCCCTCTCCACAAAGTAGGAGCGACTACAGACCCTGGGAACTATCACCCCATCAGCCTGACAAGTCTGATATGCAAAGCTATGGAACACATCATCATGGATCTAATAAACAAGGATATAGGAAATCTCCAAACTCTGGCTCCTACACAGTTTGGTTTTGTGAAGGGTAGGTCATGCCTGCTCAACTTGGTCGACTTCTTTGAGTCACTCAACAGAGCTGTGGATGAAGGCAAGATGGTTCATACAGCCTACCTTGATCTGGCCAAGGCCTTTGACTCCATTCCCCACTCAGGAATCATTAAAAACTAAATGAAAACTCCAGCCAAGCTGGAACTTCCAATGAGTGACCTCTCAAACCTCTTCAGTCAGAGGTACATGGGATATATATATGCAAATGACCCTTATGAACACCAGCTGTTTCAGCTAATCAGCGATTCTGAATGCCTGTGACCTGTTTAGTCATTTTAATGAACAATTTCAGGCCAATAAAGCCAAATCCCACTAGCTGTGGATATGCATATTTCGGCCTTGTTATGACTTCATCAGCACAGCACAAGCAGAGTGTTTGATTAAGCATAAGAAACACAGGGCATAGAAAAACTCACAAAGCTAGGCATCAACCCCTGTATCACTAGGTGGGTTGCAAACTGGCTCACAGATAGAACCCACAGTGTGAAAGTAGCTGACTCTAAGTCAGACTGCTAACCAGTCACGAGTGGAGTCCCACAGAGTTCAGTTCTGGGTCCTCTCCTGTTTGGTATCTACTTCTCTGAAGTCCAGGCCAACACAAAGGGACTCTGGCTGACAATGTTTGCAGACGATTGCAAGTTGGGAGCTATTATTAACTCCCCAAGTGATGTTGACATCCTACAGAATGGCCTCACTGTGACCAATGACTGGTGTCAGAACCATGGCCTTAAACTCAGTGCCTAAAAATGTGTCATCATCCCCTTTGGGAAAAATCCAGTTCCCTTGAATTACAACATCAATGGTAGTCCACTGAACAGATAAGGTGTTATAAGAAATCTGGGAACACAGGTTGACAGCAACCTCTCTTTTGACCACCATTTCATTGCTGGAACCTGTGTTCTGAGAGACTGCTTTCCAATCTATCTGCAAATATACAGAGCTGAGTATATTTTTTGGGTTTTAGAGTTTGTACTGTTAATTGTTGCTTAGATCTCTGCTGAAACTGTTTTCCCCACCTCCCCCTATTTTCTGCCGTGTCTTCAGTTGGTATAACTGTTTTTTTACAGCTTGTGTGTTATCTAACTCAAGGATCACTTGCTTAAAATTAGACCTGTTAGTAACAGCCTGCATTTCATTGCTGGAACCTGTGTTCTGAGAGACTGCTTTCCAATCTATCTGCAAATATACAGAGCTGAGTATATTTTTTTGGTTTTAGAGTTTGTACTGTTAATTGTTGCTTAGATTTCTGTTTGCCCCACCCACCTTCTCTATTTGTGGCTTGTAGTTAATTTGGTGGCTTTTGCAGTTGCCCGCCCCACTGTAGATTTGATCTGGGACACTCCCCCAGTCCCATCTCTTTACCACATTCTACCTAATAAACTCTTTCTGCACTTGCTTTTAGTCCTTTTTAATTTAATTGCATTTTTTTAACTGTTTTTGGTCTAATATTGCTACATACTCAAGTGTGCTAGCTTGCACTGCCTGAGAATTGTTTTTACTACTGTCTTAGCTACTTTCTGTAAAAAAATAAAAAACTGTAAGCCTGTTTCTTACCTTTCCTGTAACTAGTGTTCCAGATACAGATTTGCTGTATCCAGGACTGTATGTAAGCTTCTGAGCCCCCCCAAGCCTTTCTGTGTTGGAGGGAAGCCTTCTAGCTTATCAGTGGGAGGGGTAAGCACTAGGTAACCTGTCTACCACATAAGGAGTGATTCTGGCCTAGTTATTGGTCGTTTGGGCAATCTCTTCCATCTCTCTCACCTTTCTGATTTGAAAGTCTGCATTTGCACTTGTTTCTGTCCTGTAACTCATCTAGTGCAGATACAGATTCTTAGTTTTAGCACTTAAATTTGCTTATTCATGCTCAGCACTTGTTCAGAACTTGTAAGCACTAAATAAGCTACTAATTACTATACCACTCAACCTTCCTCATTACCTAGAGGAAAACAGTTTTTGTACTTACTTTTCTCACTTGCTTAGAGAAAAACAGCTCTTGTACTCACTTTCTTCACTTATCTAGAGGAAAATAGTTTTTTTTATTCAGGCATGTCCAAGGGTCAGCTCCTAGTGTTCTCTCCTGTCTATCTGATGAATCTGGGCATCTTGAGGCAATGTAGAAATTGCCTCATGTACACAGACAACCATCTCCTCCTACCACCCAATACTACAACCTGTCAGAGGTGCACTTATTTAGCCAAACTGGAGGTAAAGCTCTCTCCAACCAAGACTGAACTTGACAGTCATGAGGAGAAGGTAAACATTTGTACCACACCACTCATCACATAGTCTCACTAAATCTACGCCACCAAAATCCACACATAGTAACACAAAAACATTTGCGGAGGCTCTCAATAATAATCTGTCTAAGCAACAGAGACCTCCAAAGAAGAAACGCAAGCAACCTCCATCCCCCAACACAACCCAAATGGCACATAGCCCACAGACTCAGTGTGCCACTCAACCACAGCCAGTAAGGCAAAACAATGTACCCAACACACTAGTCATAGGTGACTCTATAGTCAGGCACACTGATGCCCCACTCACCAGGCTAAACAAGGAGAAGGTTACTGTCAGCTGCCTGTTGGGTGCTAGGATCCACCACATAACCCACGCACTCAGGTCACTCCACAACAAGTACAAATATGACTCTGTCATTGTGCACGTTGGTGTGAATGACCTGAGAAGTACCTCCCTGGACTACATGAAAAGAGACATGGAAGAGCTCTCCGATCTTGTAGCCCAGGTAAGTATGACCCTAGCCCTGAGTAGCATTTTGCCATCTCCCAGAATGATACCGCAGTACAAGGACAAAATGACTGACTTCAACAATTGGTTGGTGTCATTGTAAGGGGATCCAGTATCTGTCTGCTTGGGATGACATGGTCGATAGACCACTATGCTTTGCTACAGATGCACCTGTCACCCCTGGGATTCCAGATACTGGCTAAGGCTCTTGCTGCCCCTGTAGTGTCTTTTTTAGGCAAGGTTCAAATGACAAATTCACCACCATAACAGGAACAGGCAAGGAAAAACTGAGGGTAATGCTACAAGTCTAAATCTCAAAATGCACTCACTCGAGGCACTCCTTAAAAAGGAGAACATCAATATTTGTGCAGTGGCTGAGACCTGGTTCAAGGCTCCAGAGAGCAGCCCTGCACTACCAGGCTATAACTCATACCACACTTTTCGGCCATGTAACCTGGACCGAAACACCAAAGGCAGAGGTGTGTCCATATTCATTAAGGATATCCACATCTTCAGGCTAGTTGCTCAGCATAATGCATCTGAGGTTATCCAAGTGCAACTAACTCTGGGCAAAACTGCAATCCAAATTGTAGCTTGCTACAGATCCCCCACAATGCCCCAGAGTTCCCACTCCTCTTTTCTTGATGTGCTGAAAAATATTAGGGTTCAACCAAACACCCTAATAATGGGTGACTTCAACTATACCACCATTAACTGGGAAAACTACTTGTGTACCAACACCTTAGCTCAACGCTTTCTGGAATTCATGAACTCCAATGCCCTGGATCAACTTATCCACACCCCCACCAGGGGCAACAATATCCTAGACCTAGTCATTACCAACATGAGTGACTGGTGTTCCACACCTAAAGTCAACTCCTCGTTGGTCCGATCCGACCATAAGCTAATCACCCTTGATATTCACATCCCGCTCCCACCCCCCATTAAGGAAACCGCGGTAAAAATTTCTCCAAAGCCAACTTCATGCTTCTTAAGACAGAAGTGGTGAACTTCATGACACCCATGCAGATGGACAATACAGTTACAACTGCTGAATCCTACACAAATGCACTCTATAAGCACTTACACAAGTGTATGGATCATGCTATCCCAAACAGAACCAAGACGCTATCCTCCAAAAAAAGGAAGCCAATCTAATGGTCCCCTGTCATAAACAAACTGTACAACAGAAGGAAGAAACTGTTGCAAAAGAGAGTAAAATCCCATGAGTGGAGGAGCTCCCTGGTCAGCCTCAGTAAGAAGCTGAGATCCTTATAAGAGCCTCCAAAGCTAGCTACTTAAACAAAATCACCACTAATTCTAAGGATAACCACAAAGCATTCTATAGCTATGTCAGGAATCTCTATGGCAACACCCAGATCTGCTCTTAGTTACAGCACATTGGCATGAAAATCACAGAACCAACTGATATTGCCATCATCCTGGCTGATAGGTTCAGTACTAACTTTATGTCCCCACCCCCTAAACGGCCCATATCTATACAGGAAAAATGCAGAGTCCCTGTAATCACAACTACGCAGGTAAAAGCTGCACTCTCTAAAGCTAAAAACAGCATTCATGGGACCGGACAACATCCCAGGCTGCGTTTTACATGAACTTCAGAACAAACTGGCTCCCCACTTAAGCACCATGTTCAATAATAGCCTTACATCAGGCTTTGTGCCCACTGAATGGCACACAGCAACAGTTATCCCACTCCACAAAGGGGGAGCCACCACAGATCCAGGGAACTATCGACCTATTAGCCTGATGAGCCTGGTCTGCAAGGCCATGGAACGTATCATCATGGAACTCATAAACAAAGACATTGGTAACCTTCAAACTCTGGATCCCACCCAGTTCAGGTTTGTGAAATGCAGATCATGCCTCCTGAACCTGATCGACTTCTTTGAGGCAGTCACTAAAGCCGTAGATGAGGGTAAGGTGGTTCACACAGCCTATCTTGACCTCACCAAGGCTTTCAACACCATCTCCCATTCTGGAATTATAGCTAAACTCACTAAACTAGGTAAAAATCCCTACGTCACAAGATGGGTTGCCAACTGGCTCACTGACAGAACCCACACTGTAGAAGTTGCAGACTTCAAATCTGACCTCAAATCAGTGACAAGTGGAGTACCACAGGGTTCCGTTCTGGGACCTCTCCTGTTTGGTATCTACTTCTCTGAAGTGCAGGCTAACACAGAAGGCCTCTAGCTAATGAAGGTCGCAGATGACTGCAAACTAGGAGCCATAGTCAAGTCCTCAAATGATGTGGACATCCTACAGAAGGGCCTCGCTGAGACAGATGCCTGCTGTCAGAGCCATGGCCTCAAGCTCAATGCCAAAAATTGCAGTGTCATCCCCTTTGGTAAAAACTCTGTACCCATGAACTACCACATAGGCAGCAATCTACGTAACACCGAATGTGTGATAAGAGTCCTTGGGACCCAGGTGGACAGTAGTCTCTCCTTTGATAGTCACATCACCACAGTAGTCAGGAAGTCCTTCTACATGGCACACCTCATCATAAAAGGGTTCTCATCCAGGAAAAAAGAGGTCATTGTTCCCCTCTACTTGACACTCATTAGACCCATTATAGAGTACAATGCCCCTTTTGGAATGTACTTCACAAGACATCTGCAGCAGCTGGAAAGGCCACAGAATTACCTCACAAAGAGGATTACTGGCCTCAAACAAATGCCCTACACTGACCATCTCAAAACTCCAGCTTTACTCCATAGCATATCGCCTACTCCGAGGTGATCTCTGCCTAACATATAAAGCTATGTCAAACCCAGAGCTTTTGGACATGCTACACCTAAAGAAATCCCAATCCCTCAGAGCTACACACTCTAGGGACCTAAACCTTGTAACCACAATAAACAGGACATGTTGGAGGGATAGATTCCTGTCCCAGAGACTTCCCATACTCTGGAACAGGCTACCCATCTATATCAAGCAAAGTTCTTCATTAGCACTCTTCAAGAAAAATCTTGATGAGTGGATGGGAAATAGGAAATAAACCCCGCAGATCACTTCTGTGTCTCTGCTCGACAGTGGCACAGGAAAATAACTTTCTTGGGTGGCATAAACCAGGGAACCTTGTTGGCTAGGCTTACGTAGGCCCTTGGGCCGATAGCCTAGTACCTACATATGAACCTATGAACCACATTGCAACTATGATCAGAAAGTCTTTCTATGTGGCATATCTCATTACTAAGGGTTTTGGATCCAGGAAGAAAGAGGTCATTATCTCCCTCTACTCTTCCCTCATTAGGCCAATCATCGAGTACAATGCCCTAATTGGCATGTACCTTACTAGACACCTACAACAACTGGAGAGGCCACAAAAGTACCTCACAAGAAGGATCCTAGGCCTTAAACACTTGTCCTATATGGACAGACTCAAAAAAACTCCAACTATTCTCTGTCTCATATCGCCTACTTAGAGGAGATCTGTGCTTGACTTACAAAGCCATGTCTGACCCAGCTCTGTTAGAAATGCTACATCTAAAGAAATCCCAATCCCTCCACACCACACGCTCCAGAGACCTCAACCTCATTACGACAATCAACAGAACATCCTGGAGGGATACGTTCATAACCCCAGGGACTGCCCATGCTCTGGAATAGACTTCCCATACATGTCAAGCAGAGCACCTGACTGGCCCTCTTCAAGATAAATCTTGATGAGTGGATAGGAAACAGAAAATTCACCCCAGGGATCACTCCAGTGGCTCTACTCAACAGAGGCACTGGGAACTAAGGTCGAGTGGCACAATGCCAGGGTAATCCTATGGGCTAACCTTTTAAAGGCTCCAGGGCCATTAACCTAGTACACACCTATGATCCTATACCTAGGTTTATTTCCTTAATATCTAAAGTTTAGGAAACTTACATCATAGATATCAGTAAATACTAAAGTACACACATAAAGGATAGGCAGCCATTATCACCTAACCATTTCTCTAATCACCACAGAAGCAAATTCTTCGGGTAGGTCAGCTAAAGCAGCAATTGCATTACCTTAGCCTGTCTAGCATGATGGCAAGAATCTATGACACTGATGTAATCACCTATGTCCCCTTCCACTGCAGCTAACCTCCTGTTACAGCTTTGTATGCCACATCTTTCAAGATTGGATTTTAGCTAATCATTTGCACAAATGTCTGCCAAAGGTTCATTCCTCCTGAGATACATTTGCACAGACTTACAAAAGCTATTTATTTCTCTTCTCTGTATTCTTACACATACATTTTCTCCTTGCTCATGTATTTATTTATACTATAGTATGCTTTTTGCTGAGATAGACTTATGCTGTATTCCTTTTTCTGTATGTATACTGCAGATATTACTTTCTGCTGTGATACATGCATATATACTACAAATGGGATTTATTACTCTTCTGTTACTACTTACACTGAAGATGTTACTCTTCTGTTGTCCATGTTATTACTCCTTGTGTATTTATGGATAACATAGAATACTCTCTCCTGAAATACTTACACATTACTCCTTTTTCTGTGTTTATGTTCCCTACAGATAGTATTTTACCCTGTGATGCATTCTCGTGTATCAGACCTTTCTGTATTTATGTTCACTACAAATAATAAAATCTTCTAAAATATAACTTATTTTTTGTATATACTACTGTACAGCTACATATACCAAATATGTTACTGTTTCCTCTCACTTGTTCCTCTTAAACACAACATATGAATGACAATTGTACCCATTTATTCCGTTCCTCTTCTAGCTGTTTTACTCTCTCGTTTATTTCTTCAACCTCTAGCAAGACTTCTTCTTTGATTTCTTGAGGGGGCTCTTTTTCTAGTAGGTGCATTCTCAGTCTGTAGGTTACACAAAATATATGATTTACAATTAGTGCTGGTGATTACATTAAGGCATTTACAGACTGTTAACTGCTACTGAGATAATACATTCTTTGAAATGCAATGCTAGCTCTGTCTTGTTCCACAATCTTTAAAAACTATCATGCAAAGATTTGCTTCAAGAGGAGGGAAAGCCTCTTCTTTTGCACCTGGTGCCATAAGTCTCAACACAATCAGGATAAATCTCAAGAGAATCACTGACAAGTCCAGAAATAATAAGATTAGGGACACTTTTTAAAAAATAATTAGTGCTATTAACTACAGACATTAACAGAATAAGAGGATGTAAATTAATATATATTTTCTGCAGTAAAAGAAGTCTATAACTCTAATTATTGTCAGTATTTATTAATTGTAATTTACCAGCTTTAGGAAGAATTGAGAGGGACAGAGCTAACATTTTGAGTACAAATCAGGGATGTTTTTAAAAATCAGGCCACACCAAGCAATGTGTAGTATAACAAAATGAACAATACTCAGCATTTCCATAAAAAGCAGAAAGAATTATAAAATGTTTTCATTTCCCATTGTTGAATGCTGTCTAAAATAAACATTTATGGTACTCCCCTTCTTTGTATCTTTGCAACTTTGTAAGCTAATATTGTATTTCTTTAAAAGAAATACAATATTAGCTTACACAGGGGGTGAAAGCTTCACCCCCCTGCCCCTGTCAGTAAATCAGGATATCCCCAGTACCCCCCTTCATCTCTAGGGAGCAAGTCATCACTGCCCTCTCAAAGGCAAAAAATACAGCCTCCATGGGACCTGATAACATCCCAGGCTGCATTCTACATGAACACAGGCAGGAACTTGCAGCACCATTAGGCACCCTATTCAGCCAAAGCCTGAGTACTGGCTACATCTCAGCTGAGTGGAGGACAGCCACTGTCATCCCTTTGCACAAAGGTGGAGCGTCCACTGATTCAGGAAGTTATAGACCCATCAGCCTAACTAGCCTGATCTGCAAGGCCATGGAGTGGATTATCATGGACCACATTAGCAAAGACATTGGCAACCTCCAAACACTCAATCCCACACAGTTTGGTTTCATCAAGGGGAGGTCATGCCTGTTAAATATGGATGACTTCTTTGAGACAGTCTCCAAAGGCATGGACGAGGGGGAAGACAGTACATACCATCTACCTTGACCTGGCCAAAGCCTTCAATACTATTCTCCACTTGGGTATAATAGATAAACTCTCTCAACAAGGCATCAATCTCTACCAGATGGGAAGCAAACTGGCTGACTGATAGAAACCACCTAGTCAAAATAGGGGAAGCCATCTCAAGCAGTAGACCTGTAACAAGTGGCGTACCCAAGGGATCAGTCTTGGGGCCTCTGTTGTTTGGTATATACTTTTCTGAGGTGCAGACCAAAACCAGTGGGCTATGGCTGACCAAGTTTGCAGATGACTGCAAGACGGGCATGATCATCAATTCTCCCAGTAATGTGGGCTTTGAGGGTCTCACCCAAACAAATGACTGGTGCCAGAAAGATGGCCTCAAGTTGAATGCCAAAAAATGCATCATCATCCCCTATGGGGAGAGTGGTGTCCTCACAAATTATCACATTAATAACAAGGTCCTACGCACACAGTCATGAGGGATTAGGGCACCCAAGTTAATAGCAAACTGACTTTTCACCGCCATATTGCCTCCAATGGATACGTAGATGGGAAACAGAAAATACATCTCTGTGATTTCACCTGTGTCCCAGCTGGACAGGGGCTTTAGGTGCAGACTTGTCTAAACTGTCATTTCTGTCTCATATCTCCTACTTAGAGGTGATCTCGGCTTGACTTACAAAGCCATTTCTGACCCAGCTCTGTTAGAAATGCTACTTCTAAAGAAATCCCAATCCCTCTGCACCACACAATCCAGAGACCTCAACCTCATTACCACATTCAACAGAACATACTGGAGAAACAGGTTCATAACCCAGAGACTGCCCATGCTATGGAATAGACTCCCCATACATGTCAAGCAGAGCACCTCACTGGCCCTCTTCAAGAGAAATCTTGATGAGTGGATGGGAAATAGAAAATTCACTGCAGGGATCACTCCAGTGGCTTTATACAACAGAGGCACTGGGAACTAAGGTCAGGTGGCATGATGCCAGGGTAATCCTATGAGCTAGGCTTGTAAAGGCTCAAGGGCCATTAGCCTAGTACACAGCTATGAATTTATTTATTTTTTTTTATTTAACATTTGTTGACCGGGAAAGTCCGACTAGGTTCCACAGATCCTGTTTTCAGCGGAGGCCCGGGGAGAAATGCTCAAGAAGCATGTTTTTAGAATGTGGGAGGAAACTGGAGTACCCGGAGGAAACCCACGCGAATGCAGGGAGAACATGCAAACTCCACACAGAAGGCACCCCAGCCGAGAATCGAACCAGAGAACCTCTTGCTGTGAGGTGACAGCATAAACCACTGCAAAACTGCGCCGCCATGAACCTATGAACATGGGCTAAATTCTTGGCTAGGCTTGTAAGAGCCTTAGGGCCAATAGCCTAGTAACTTCCTGTGATCCTATATACTTTTCTGAGGTGCAGGCCAAAGCCAGTGGGCTATGGTTGACCAAGTTTGCAGATGACTACAAGCTGGGTGCTGTCATCAATTCCCCTAGTGAGATGAACATCCTCCAAGAGGGTTTCACCCAAACAAATGACTGGTGCCAGAAACATGGCCTCAAACAGAATGCCGAAAAATGCATCATCATCCCCTTTGGGCAGAGTAACATCCTCACAAATTATAACATTAATAACAAGATCCTATGCACACAATCAGTCATGAGGGATTTGGGCACCCAAGTTAATAGCAAACTGACTTTTGACTGCCATATTGCCTCCGTTACATGGAAAGCTTTCTACATGGCCCACCTCATTAGTAGGGGTTTCTCATCCAGGGACAAGGAGGTCATAACATCCCTGTATTCTTCCCTTATAAGACCCATTATTGAGTACAATTCTCCTTTTGGCATGTAACTCACAAAGCACATGTAGCAGCTGGAGAAACCACAGAGGTTCCTCACCAGGAGAATCCGGGGCCTCAAACATCTACCCAACAGTTACCAAAGCCATAGATGAAGGGAAGGTAGTTTACACAGCCTACCTGGACCTCGCAAAAGCCTTCAACACAATACCCCACTCGAGCATCATAAATAAGCTCACCAGCTTAAATATCAACCCCTATATCACAAAATGGGTTGCAAACTGGCTCAGGGAGAGAACCCACATGGTCAGAATAGCAGGTGCCATATCAGACTCTAAACCAGTTACAAGTGGCATCCCACAAGACTCAGTCCTGGGACCTCTCTTGTTCGGTATATATTTCTCTGAGGTACAGGCTAACATGGGTGGACTATGGCTGACCAAGTTCACAGATGACTGCAAACTGGGTGCCATAATCGACTCTCCGGCTGACACAAGCATCCTCCAAAAGGGTCTCACAGAGATGGATAACTGGTGCCAGAACCATGGTCTAAAGCTAAATGCCAAAAAGTGCATAGTCATTCCCTTTGGGAAAAACAAAGTGCCCACAAATTACCACATAGGTGGTAATCCATTAAGCATGGAAGAAGTAATTAGGGACTTGGGGACCCAAGTAGATAGCAATCTCTCCTTTGACAATCACATTGCCAAAGTGGTTAGAAAGACCTTCTATATAGCCCACCTTATCACGAAAGGGTTCACAATGCCCCATTTGGGATGTACCTTACCCAACACCTGCAGCAACTGGAAAGACCCCAAAAGTACCTCACCAAGAGGATCAAGGGACTCAAACAGATGCCTTATGCAGTTCGACTAAAGAAACTCCAGCTCTACTCAGTTGTGTTCCGCCTACTCAGAGGTGATCTGTGTCTGACATATAAAGCCATGTCCAACCCAGAATTAATGGACATGCTTCACCTTAGGAAATCCAAATCCCTTAGAGCTACACGCTCCAGGGACTTGAACCTCAACACAGAAATAAATAGGACATGCTGGAGGGACAGATTCATATCCCAGAGGCTCCCCTCACTCTGGAGCAAAATCCCAATCCATGTTAGGCAGAGCCCCTCAATGACCCTCTTCAAGAGAAATCTTGATGAGTGGATGGGTGATCGTAAGTTTACACCTGGGATCTCTTCTGTGTCCCTGCTTGACAGAGGTACAGTAAACTAACCTTAAATGGGCTACCTTCTGTGACCTACTATACAGAGGCACAGTCAACTAATCTAAAAGGGTGGCAAAAGCCAAACACATTCTGGCTAGGCTTATAAATGCCCTAGGGCAGATAGCCTAATATCAACCTATGAACCTATGAACCTATGAACACAGATAGGCTAAAGGCCCTGCCCCTCTACTCAGTCTCATACAGACTCCTCAGAGGTGACCTCTATCTGGCATACAAAGCAAGCTCAGACCCGCCTTGATGGGACTGCTGCATATTCACAAGTGAAGCTCCAATCAAGTAACCCACATGCGTGACTTCAGCCTGGTCTGTGATATCAATAGGACTTGTTGGCAGGACAGATTTGTGTCCCAGATACTCCCCCTTTTATGGAATAGACTCCCTCTCCACATCAAGCAAAATACCTCATTATCCCTTTTTAAGCACAACCTGAATAATTGGATGAGGAACAGAAAATACACCCACGGGATTCCACCTGTGTCCCTGTTGGACAGGGGCATTGGGTGCTGACTTGTTGGAACATGGGCTAAAATTCTTGGCTAGGCTTGTAAAGGCCTCAGGGCCAATAGCCTAGTAACTTCCTATGATAATTTCTCTACAAAATTCTGATTTAAGACAGGCTTATTTCACACAAATCAAAGCAATTATAGAACTTTTGATATATACAGTACAAAATGTAGTCAGCATGATTGGTAGTTACATGAACTAGTATACATCACTGGGTTTTAGAGAAGGACAGAGGGTCACTTTCCATCCCATCCAAGTTCTTCAGATGACCTAGATAGGAGTCATAGGGAGACAGGTAATTCTAGAAATGTATACAATTCTATCTGTACTGAAACTGAGTGCAGAAAGTAAAGCTTAATCCATAAGGAATGAACAATATTTGTATTTTTATTTTACATTAGTTTACCAGGGTGGTACATTGATCATAAATGACCATTTGCAGACACTGCTCATTTCAGAGTTTCTTTCTTAATGATTTCTTTTATACAATACTGGTAGATATAGTACTTGTATTTCATGTTTTTGCCATCTTAATGCTTCTCCATAATAGGAGATTTCATGTCAGGGTGGCTCACTTATCTCCCAACTGTTGTACTACCTACCACATACCTCTCCACCCTCTGTGGCACTTCAGCATTTAGAAGAAGGAAAACCTGACATGCATTTTCAGTGGAACTACTTTGACTCTCTGATGAGTGTCTCACCACAACCCAGTTTCCTATTCATTGCCCTGCCACCCTTTTGAATGTAGTGGCACATCTGGTGTAAGAACTATTGTAACATAATTTTTGAGGCTTTTAAACTTTTGTTGCCTCAAAGTGCAGTGTCGTTTTCTTTTGGCAAAGTGATTCAAAGTACCCATCCTGGAATTCATATTGATTCTATTCAATCCCACTAATTGGCCAGTGTGGCTTGGTCATTTAGCATCTGCTTCCACACCCTTTTTCCCATTTGTGCATGAAGTTAGGGTATCACATTAGTGCTGACCATCATCTTGAGGCAGTGTTCATACCATCGGCTGGCTAGCATGATGGAGAGAATCTCCGGTTCAAAGACAAGATAAAGCCACACTGCTACACCTCCTTAGCTACTCTTTAGCATATTTCTGAATCAAACACTGTAATGTCAGGCTTGAATGTGCTAGTCTTTTTCTGACCAGCCCATGTGTTGCAGTAGCAAAGGCACCACTTTGCACTCATATACATACACAAACACACACACATACACACACACACACACACACACACACACACAAACACACACACACACACACACACACATCCATGTAGCCACAAATAAGCCCCATAACAGTCACACACACACACACACACACACACACACACACACACACACACACACACACACACACACACACACACACACACACACACACACACACACACACACACACACACACACACACACACTCGCGCACACACACGCACACAAACACACATCCATGTAGCCACAAATAAGCCCCTTAACAGTCACACACACACACACACACACACACACACACACACACACACACACACACACACACACACACATATCCATGTAACCACAAACAAGCCCCATAACAGTCACACACAAAACACATGCACTCACACAAAGTTAACTTACGATACTTACTTGCCATATAGCAGCCACCCAGATAAACGTACACATACACACAAGCACACACATATGCACAAAAGCACATCTGTTAGGGCTGCCATCTACCAAGTATTTTTCCAGCCTATCTAGAAATCAGAATGCTTGTCCCGTAGTCCAGACAGCAGTGTACAAACTCAGGTATTACGGTTAGCAGCATGAACAGAATTCTGGAGTTTGTTTTTTATGAAAAGCATCACTAACTGCATGCAAACGAGTACAATAATAGCACAAAAAAGAGAAAAAAGATGAAAGCAGGTGCTCTGCTCCTAGTAATGTACCTACTTATGTCATAAAATAGGTGTGGAAGTGGGTGGGGTGGGCAGACATTGGTGCAGAGCTAGGCAGAATCTTGGGTGGTGCAAGGAGTGTGGCTTTGGTACAGTTTTCACTATGGCAAACGGTAGCAACCCTAACATCCATTCAGCTGCATTTGTGGCTCCACAGACACACCCCCAATGACAGACACATTTGGCTCCACTGTACTTACTTGTAGTCTCAGTACAAGCTGTAACTACTCCCATAGCAATGAAAAGACAGTGCTACTTTTTTCCTCCTAGAGAAAAAAATGAATCAGCAAAACAATTCTCTAAAATGACTCTGCCAAGTGAATCCAGAGCCACCACCATGTATGGGGTATAGTTCATAGTCAAGTAACATCAGCTCCCCTGGATGGCTACATTAGTATGCAACTACCCCAGCCAGATCCCGCTATGTACCACAACCTTTGCCAGGGGGAAACAACAGCTGGAGAGTGGTCTCTGAATCACAAAAGATTACCTATAGGAGTGGTCTCTGAATTGGAAAGTCTTACCCTAGTTAAGGCTTCCAAATTGCAATGTCTTTCCAAATCCTGCCACCGGTATTGGAATAGTACCCACCCCATCTTTTGATTTTTTTTTTTTTTCAGTAGCAAAGCAGTTCGGTACCTGTTGACTCAATGACACCAAATGTTTGTTGCAAATATTAAGCAAATGTTGCTGTATTATATTTACTATTTAAAAAAAATTGCATTTGAACAGTTTGGATTTTAGTAGTCGTCACAGAATACATAATATGATTATCGACAACTTTTTCTAGTACGCACTTTTCAAGTTCTGACCGTAAATAGAGTATTTGCTTAGCGAGCCTTTGTTTTTTATCTTGGACCTCTTGATTCCATTTATCTACTTGATCGCAGTCATACATCACATACGATTGTTGGACTTCTTGGAAGAGTTGCTCTTTACAGGCTCTGTTCCCACAAAAACAAAAAGTAAAGTAAGTAAGTTCAGGGTTGTAACAGATGGAGTATTACAGATAAATGTACAGACATGATTGATTTTAGTACAGGAAGATGGTTTCACTTCAACATTTTTAATATGAAAACTGATACAGAAAAAGTACTCACAAGCAGACTTTGTAAGGTGTGGTTCACAGAAGAAAACAAAAATGTAGTGCAGTATTTGATACCAATGCACACTACCGACAAAGACACACTATGATGTACATTGAACCAATGAGATGGCACTGCCCAGGCCATGGAAAGGGTGAAAAAGACAAAAAGCAATTGCTCTCAATACTCAGAGAGGCAATAAGATACATTCAGTATAAACCTTTGAGGTGTCACCTAAGTTCTTATATGATATACTGTGTTTGGAATGTGTTTAGAATTTTTTCCAGTTCTCAAACATTTTCTTATTTAGTACTCATAGAAGAAAGTAGTTTATGTCACTTCACTGTTGAAGGGGCCCAGGTGCAGGCTTCTAGAAATAAAGGGTCCCACAGTAATAAAGCCTATGTTAGGCAATGCAGATGTGCATGGAGGCAGAAATTCATGCATTGTGCAAAGAAAAGCATAGTGTACACATTGCAAGTTATAATCCTTCTGATTTCTGAGGATCGAGTCTGGCTCAGTAATGCTGAAGAACAGAGCTCTCAATGCCACATCAATGAAGGAGATAGAATATTGGCCTTGACAATACATCACCTGACTCAGGAGAGATGGCAGAGGCCCATAAATAAACAATGGAGTGGTCAGTGATAGTGCCCGCCTTGCTTATTACAATACACTGCAGGTTACACAAAAAGGACACTTAGCTTCCGTGCTAAAAAGTAACACACTTCTTATATATGGTCCAAATTCTATGCACAAAGCAAAGTCACAAATTGCTGCCATTTTATGATATTTTTATACATAATTTGTTTGTATATAGTTGATCACAAGAATAATACAGTGAAGAGGGGAGCATTTGGTAGATGTCCTATGTAGTGATCTATAATAATACAGTGAAGAGGGGAGCATTTGGTAGATGTCCTATGTAGTGATCTATAATAATACAGTGAAGAGGGGAGCATTTGGTAGATGTCCTATGTAGTGATCTATAATAATACAGTGAAGAGGGGAGCATTTGGTAGATGTCCTATGTAGTGATCTATAAGTCCACAGTCCAATAGCTTTGTCAATAATGATGGTTCTGCTTCTGCAGTGCCTTCTGAAAAGCTGAAAATTCACGCACACACAGAGCTGATACTTGCTTCATGCCTGGGACACAGGAGGGCATAGAGCTCTGTGTGTGTGTGTGTGTGTGTGTGTGTGTGTGTGTGTGTGTGTGTGTGTGTGTGTGTGTGTGTGTGTGTCTGTATATTACGGGGGGGGGGAGCAAAACTAATCTAATTTGTGAATCCTCATCAGACATCTCATTCTCTGACAGTCCTGTACACCTCTGGATATTTCTGAAACGTCAAATGCATCATGTAGCCAATACAGTATAATTTTATCATACCCGCCACCCTTTTCTAAATTGTTTTGAGAACAGAATCACTGGATCAGATGCATAACTTTTATAATAAAGTGCTCCTACTTTTGCAGTTATATCCCTAATCAACTACATGAGAAAACTACATTTTCAGTTAATTTGTTTCTAAGAGTGGCTCGCACCCCACCAATAACCCACAACTGTCCCTGATACTGACGTATATTTTTGCCTATTTCCTCATAAAATTATTATTTTTCTGATAAACTTAGAAGTTGCAGATGTTCTTCATCTCACATTGCTGCAGTCCTAACACTTGGGTAGTACGCTGTCCCAGTCGGCCCGAATACCAAAGTATAAGGCTGACGTCGGTCAAGGCGCATTTGTCTGACATCAGGACGTCAGGGTACAAATGCGCATGACCGACGTCATATCCTCAGTCTTTTTTGCCGCATGGTCCGATGCAGAAGCAGTTTTGCGAGTGCAGGTTGGCGTTCTGAAATTTTCTGAAGTCGGAGTTTCAGACCGAATCAAAGTTGGCTAAAACCCGTGGCTGGGGAATATTTTGTTTTTTTGTTGCCTCAGTATTTAACTGGATGTCAAAAGTGAATAACTGTATTTCTTGTGGGAGACAGATACCTCATAGAGATTACCATACCTTGTGTATACCTTGCTTAGGGCCTGAGCACGACGTTGTTGGCTGTCGCTCTTGTGCTAGATTTAACAAACGCACTATTAAGAGAAGATTAGATTGTGCCAGGTTAGTTTTTGGGAAGCGTGTAATTAACATGCCGTCGGATGCTCCGACGCCCGCTTCTAAAAAGCGCAAGGACAAAACAGCAGCCTAGGGTGGAAGAACCGCCTGTCCCGGACGCCGGTTCTTTAGAGGGCTCGTGGAGCCGGTGGTTCTACCAGAAGTTCCTTTGGATTCTCAGGGAGAGACTTTACTGTTACAGGATGTGTCCTCTCAGGAGGTAGGCCAGGCTGAAGGGCTTCTCAGGTAGCTGTTCTCCCTCCCTTCCTAAGGTGGTTAGGCCCTCCCTTCTGTTTCAAGGCTTCTAGAGGCAGGCCAGGGTTATCTTCAGTGGGGTCTCCCCTAGTTCTTCAGGGTCTCTGCCTAAGAAACATATGCTTAAAATGGCAGAAGATTTGATTACTATGATTAGAGGTTCTATGCCCCCTGATAAGAGGCCTCGGTGGAACCTGAGCTTGAAAGTTTTGAGCAGTGTTCAGAGGCTTCTGAGTCTTCGGCTGAAGACTTGCAGGAGTATCCTCCTTATTCTGATTCTGATGTAGATGACTCTACACCTTCGCTTCTCCTCCTGAGGATTTTTCTTTTTCAGAGACTCTTCATTCCATGAGGGAGCATTTTAAATGGAAGGTCAAGATTTCTCTGATTCCAGGAAAAGGCTTAGGGAATTTTGTTTCTACCCCAGCATAGGCCTTTAGCTATACCTCCTGTTCTGGATGTGGTAGAGGATGTTTTGCAGAGGCTTCCCTGAACCCTGATTCTTTGCCTCCTGCCCCAGTTGCCGGATAGGTATTATAGGGTGCCTGAAGCTCATAAGTATCTTTTTAAGAGTCCTAGGGCAGACCCAGAAGCTGTTTCTCAGGGACCTAAAGGTGTTAAGGCTTCTGTTGTTAAAAATCCTGTTCCTTCTGATAAAGAGGCAAGGGCTTGGATAGATGGGGAAAGAAGGTGTATACTTCTTCCACTTTAGCCATGAGGGCTTTGAATTGCCAGTTTCACATGTTGAAATACCAAAATTATCTCCTTTCACAATTGAAGTCTAAGGTAGATGCTCTGGCGGAAGGTATTGAGTGTAAAGAGTTGCAGGATTTAGTTCATGTTTCTGAACAGGTGGGTAAGCATTCCTTGCAATGTGGTTTTGATGCTGTACAGGCCTCTCGAGGGTGGCAGCCACTGGTTCTGTTCTTCGCAGGCACGCCTGGCTGAGGGATCAGAATTTAGCTGAACATGTAAAGACAAGGATTTTAGATGCTCCTTTACAATCTGATGTGTTATTTGGTGCGCCTGTGGAAGCAGTTTTAAAGAAAATGGAGGACAAGGCTAAGTCTATGCAGACTGTTAAAGATTTTTGCAGGTTCAGCCTCCAAAGTTTAGTAGAAATTGGCCTACTAAGGGGTGGACCTATCCTTCTTATGATTCTCAGTCTAGGGGTAGATCTAGACGTGGTAGGGGCAGAGCTCAAGGTTCTTTTAGGCCTAGAACAGGCAGTTCGCCTGCCCAGTCTTCTGGTGAGGGCAGGGGTCAGTCCTTTCGTAAGCAGACCCAATGACTTGCCTTTTCAGCTGCCAGAGCCTTCTCGTCTGGCAACACCTTTGGGAGGAAGGCTGGCACTTTTCAAAGAAAATTGGAGTGTTATTACCCAAGACAGATGGGTATTGGATATTGTTCACCACGGTTACAGGTTTTATTTCCATACCTTGCCTCCTTTCAAAGGCATGCCAGACATTCCTCCTATACAAAGAAAAGAGGCTCACAAGCAAATTTCTCTGTTACTCCAGATAGGGGCCATTCAGCCGGTTCCTGTGCCAGAAAGGCCTGGATTTTATTCTCGCCTGTTCCTAGTACCAAAACGGGGAACACGTGGAGACCTATTCTGGATTTGTCTATCCTCAACACTTATCTGGACATTCCCAAGTTCAAAATGTTGACGTTACAACAGCTTTTACCTCTGCTGGGCAAGGATCACTGGATGGTAACTTTAGATCTCAAGGAGGCTTACCTTCATGTGCCTATCAGACTCAGTTGCAGGAAGTATCTGCGTTTCCGAGCTGGAAATTCCCATTATCAGTTCTCTGCATTGCCCTTTGGCTTATCTGCTGCGCCCAGAGTATTCACAAAAGTTCTGGCTCCAGTTGTGGCTTTCTTCAGGCTAAAAGGAATACAAATCTATCCTTACTTGGACGACTGTCTGATTCTGGCTCAAGAAAAGGACGAGCTTCTTCAGCATCTAGAATATGTGATAGCAGTGCTAAGATGCCTAGGGTATTCTGTGAACGAAATAAAGTCCAGTCTAGTACCCTCTCAAGACATGTGCTTTCTGGGTGTGAGACTGAATACAGCAGCCCAGATGGCCTTTTTAACCCCGGACAAACAAAAGAATCTTTCCCTTTACTTCCATCAACTATCTCTTCAGTCCGGGCTGACTGCAAGGACAGTCCTTCAAGCCTTAGGGTTCATGGCATCTTGTATTCTGGTGCTTCCCAATGCCAAACTGCATATGAGGAAGCTGCAATGGTATCTAAAAAATGTATGGACACAGCACTGCCAGGATTTGGACACTGTCATTCCAATAATACCTTGCATTCAAAAGGAATTTTTGTGGTGGGTTCAGGAATGTCACCTAAACAAGGGACTCTCTGTGACCCGGCCAGAGGCGAGTCAGATTCTAACGACAGATGCCTCAGACATAGCTTGGGGAGCTCATATGAATGGAAAGTGGATACAAGACAAGTGGCCTGCCAGACTACAGCATCTACATATCAACATGAAGGAGATGTTAGCAGTCCAGTTTGCATTAATGGCTTTCAAGGAGTTACTTCTTCCAGGGCAGGTGTTGATTCTAACAGACAACACAACTGTCATGTGGTACATCAACAAGCAAGGGGGAACACATTCTTATCCTCTATGCAGGCAAGCAATGATTTTGTGGGAGACTCATCAGCTTGCAGCTAAATCTTCAGGCAAGGTTTCTGCCAGGAGCACAGAACTCCTTAGCAGATGTGTTAAGCAGGCAAATCATGGATCCCCACGAGTGGAAACTGGATCTTCATGTATTTCAAAATTGACAGTGTCATGGGGAACTCCAGACATAGATCTGTTCGGCTTCTCCACTAAACCACCAGCTGCCAAAGTTTTGCACAAAGGTTTCATCACACAGCTTGGAAAGTGGATGCTCTTTCGTTCAGTTGGAAATCTTCATGTGTATGCCTTTCCACCTCTGCCTCTCCTCCCAAAGGTACTCCTAAAGGTCAGACAAGACAAGCCAAGGATGATTTTGATAGCTCCAGATTGGCCTCGGCAACACTGGTACCCATTACTGAGGAATCTGGTAAGGAAGCCTCCATGGCCTTTACCTTTAATTCCACACCTTTTGTCTCAGAGGGACGGTCATCTACTCAATGTCAAGCTTCACTCTCTTCATCTAACAGCCTGGCATATTCTGTTTTGAAACACAGCAGGTCTCAACTTCCTCAACAAGTTTTAAATGTGATTATGGAAGCCAGAAGACCTAGTACACGTAAAGTGTATGCAGAGAAATGGAAGAGATTTTTATTTTGGAGTGCAGCAAAGGATTTGGATGTTTCTGAGCCTAATTTGAGTGTGGATCTTCAATATCTTACTGAGTTACTGGACAAAGGTTTGTCTTTCTTCCATTAAGATTCATGCTACAGCAATTTCAGCTCACTATGATTGTGACCCACCATTGTTTTCTCATCCTTTGTTCAAGCAATTTCTTAGAGGGGCAAAGAACAAAAGACCCCCAGAGCTCCTACTCCTGCTTGGGACCTCAATTTTGTGTTGGAGAAACTTACTCTACAACCTTTTGAGCCTACTACTGCTGAATTTAAATACTTGTCATGGAAGACTGCTTTTTTGTTGGCCATTACTTCTGCAAGAAGGGTTTCTGAATTGCAGGCCCTTATGGCGGTTGAGCCTTTTTGATTTTTCATAAGGATAGGGTATCATTACGTACTAATCCTTCATTTATGCCTAAGGTGGTTTCTAGTGTGGCTTTAAACCAAACTATTCATTTGCCTACTTTTATGCAGATCCCCAAAATAGGGGAAAAGATTTTGCACACTTTAGATGTACACAGGCAGTTGCTATTATTTAAGCAGGACTAGGGATTTTAGGCAGTCTCAGCAGTTGTTTGTTTCTTTTGCTTTAAGTTCTCAGGGCAAGCCTGTGTCAAAACAAACTATATCTAAGTGGATTGGGTTTTGCATTGCATTCTGTTATTCCCATCATGGCAAGGAGATTCCAGCTGGGATTAGGCCTCATTCCACTAGGGCTACTGCCACTTCAACAGCATTTCTAAGGGGGGTGGCAACTAAGGATATTTTGGAGGCAGCTACTTGGAGTTCAGTGCATACTTTCTCCAAGCATTACCACCTTCCTCTCTATTCTAAATCCAGGGCTGGTTTTGCCACTGCTGTGTTGCAGGGCATTTTGGCAGCTCCTGCTTCATTGTAGTTTAGCCATCCTCCCTTACCTCTGCTTTGGGATTCTACCCAAGTGTTAGGACTGCAGCAATGTGAGATGAAGAACAAGTACAGTTTTGTACCTACCATAAATGTAGATGTTCGAAGATTCACATTGCTGCAGTCCAATGTTTAGGGGTGGTTGTGTGGGTGGGGTTCTATTTTTGTAAATTTGTATATATTGTACATATATTGGGTACAGGAGTGTTTGGTGTTTTTTGGTTTTGGCCTTATCTTTTTAGGGTCTTCTGACATCTGGGGCAAGAAAAGACTGAGGATATGACGTCGGTCATGCGCATTTGTACCCTGACGTCCTGATGTCAGACAAATGCTTTTGACCGACGTCAGCCTTATACTTTGGTATTCGGGCCGACTGGGACAGCGGACTACCCAAGTGTTAGGACTGCAGCAATGTGGATCTTCGAACATCTACATTTATGGTAGGTACAAAACTGTACTTTGCACGCTTCCTATTGTTAAGAAGATGCATGTCGATGCAAAACATGATTAACCTTTTAAGTGGGACCTAATAATATCCCAGAATACCTCCTTCCATACCTCTCAACTATCCAGAGTTGCGCAGATTTTTGCCACACATTTGTAGTCTGTTCTTCATAAAATTTTGGTTTTCTGGCAAATCAGTGAGGATTGAGGTCAGAAAATAATGATAGACAATTGAGTTTCAAACTTCATACCCTTTAGAAAAATGCATGTTAAGGTAAAACCTGTTGTTCTATCAAGTTTCTAAGACTGTAAGGGCAATATTTAAAAGTGGTCCCTAGTTTTCGGCCTTTGCCCCCCCCCCCCCCATCATTTACGGCTTTTTCCAGATTTCTTGCTCTAGGAGGTTGAGAGGTATGCCTCCTTCACAGCATGAAACATGACCTATTAGACCCACTAGAAGTCATATTCAGTCATGGTATCCAAACAGGTTTCATAACAGAAAAATGGAGAACTGCAGTTGTCATCCCTCTGCACAAGGGCAGGCCATCCATGGTCCTGGGAACCCATAACCCTGACTATTCTCATATGTAAGGCCATGAAATGAATAATCTTGGACTTGATAAATAACAACATAGAAAACCTTCAGACATTATATCCAACCCAGTTTGGTTTCATCAAAGCCAGGTCATGCCTACTTAACCTGGTGGACTTCTTTGAGAAGGTGACCAAAGCATTAGACAAGGGTAAAATAGTGCATACTGCCTTAGTTGCCCTGGCCAAAGCATTTGACACAATATACCACTGAGTTATTATAGACAAGCTTACAAAATAAGGTATAACCCCCTACATTATTTGCTGGATAGCCAGCTGGCATCTATCCACTTATCCAGAACTTATGGATCTGTTACACATCCACAAAATAAATAGCATCAGAAATGCATGATCTTGGACCTAAACCTCATCTGCAACATAAATAAAACCTGTTGGAAACATAGGAATGGGTCTCAGAGAATACCCCTTCTCTTGAACAGATGTCCCAGCTATGTGAAGCAAGGTTCCTCACTGCACTTATTCAAGCACAACTTGGATCAATGGATGGGGAAGTGTAAACTTACCCCAGGTCTGTCACTTGTGTCCTTGTTAGAAAGAAGAATCCTGTAAATGCATGACACTTATACCCAAGTTACCCTTCCTATAAGATAAGTGGTACCAAAGCTGTCCGATACATTTTGGAAGCATAACTAGTCTTAAAAAGGCCCTTTAGTGTCATTAGCCTACTAACTGGCTGTCAACCTATGAGGCATATTTAAAATTGCCCTGAGTTTTGGACCTTTGTCCCTCAATTATTTTTGACTTTCTCCAGAATTCTTGAGTAAAGAAGTTGAGACGTATGCACCCCCTTAACTCCCACCTGGCTATTTCTAAAGCAGAAGACAGCACCAGCACCCTATGCTGGCAAAACTAACCATGACTATGGCCTGTAGGTCTGTGTTACAGTGATTGTAGAATTAATTTGTTAATCTACAGTATTTGTTACATTGGGGGGAGTGCAAGGAAATATCACTGTTGATAGTTTGAATCCCAATTTCTTGTGTTAATGTAAACAGCTTTGGAAATAAAATTGTAACATCGCTGTTTTAACACATTTCATCCAAAATGGTCAAGGTGTGATCTGTGTACCTTTAAAAGTGCATTGCATTACAAAAACTTTGCATTAAAACAGTTGTTTTTTGTAGTTGGAGCAGAGAAACATTTCATAGACAACGTATATGTTGTTGTATCTTTCGGTAACACTTGTACCTTTTTCTAGCACTTACCGTTCATAACGTTCTTGTAACGAGAGAGGTTCTTTACTGTTGTCTCTTGCTTTGTCTAAATCCTCCAAAAGTTCAATTAACTCTTCTTGCATTTCCATAGTTTTACTCCTGTTGGCACATACATAAAAAATAAGCCAGCTTCAATATGTGATAAACTGAACACAACAAAGTTAAATATACACATGATTAGAGTAAAGTAATTTTCATTTAAGTGTTTAGTGATTTAAAGCTGGTTCACAGAAACAAAACTTGTTTCTGGGTGAAAGCAAGTAAAAAAATGAAGAAACACATTGTCACATTTCTCTCATTAGTGCATACCACAAAGAGGTGAGAATCAGAAAACCAGAAAGGGCTAAGCTTAGAAAAGTAAAGTTATAAAACATTTTCTCACTTAATAATCTAAGAAAAAAAGCATTTTATACCAGACTACTATCATGGAAGCCATAGACTAGGCACCCACAATTAGGGTATTATAAAACACTGGACTCAGGGTTACATGCTGGTCTGGAGTCACTGTGATGTCATTATTCAAGCAAACAGAGTTGGGTGTTGTTTGCTAACTACCGGCATTTTTAACTGCCTAGGTGATCAGGCATTATTTTTATTTGGATAGCTGGATAACTAAACAGATAGAACAGATAGAGCAGATAGATCATTAATCATTTTTAAGGGGGGCTGCCTCTCCTCCTTAACTCCCCTGCACCTAATACTTTTTGAAACTGAAGATTTGGGGGAGGGTCCCCTGAAATGCAATCAAGAAAGAAAGGAGGCAAGTGAGATAACTCCTGCCAAATTGACCACATGTTTACTATTGCCTAGAGAATAACAGCTCATGCTGTCTCTATGCCCATCAAAATTACACAACAGCTGTTAAACATCATCACTGTGCAATCTTTATACCAATCAAAATAACACAACAGCTGTTAAACATTATCAATGTACCATTTTACAGGTATTGAGTATGTGTAAAGCCATCCATTATTCTTCATTATTGCCCAGAATTAAGAAGTCACAGAGCAGCAGACTTTGTATAAGTGTGTTAAGGAAACAGAAATGCATTCAGGGTGAAAAGATCATTATTGTGTGTGCATTGCAAAATGTAGCCCTCACTTCTTCTGACCAAATGTGGCTCTGTGATGCTGAGGAATGTAGCTCTGGAACTGCAGCATCAGTAAACAGGACTGACTCAGAGGTTACATAATACAGGAGCTGAT
Source organism: Protopterus annectens (assembly GCF_019279795.1). NCBI lineage: Eukaryota > Metazoa > Chordata > Ceratodontiformes > Protopteridae > Protopterus > Protopterus annectens. The sequence goes on along the minus strand of NC_056726.1, from coordinate 992,619,335 downwards.
GGAGGCAGGCTGGAAGAGAGGGGACTAGGGTGTACAGCCTGTCCTAATCGAGGAGTGCTACCAGGGGGATGGCTTAGAAATATGGTGTCATGTACCAGGACTTGGGGGATGGAGGAGGCTTTGAGCGTGCCCTACACTACAGTCAGTTTGAAAATGATGGATATGAGGATGCCCAGCACTACAGTTAGTCTGAGAATGATTGACATGAGCATGTCCAACAATACAGTCAGTCTGAGAATGATGGACATGAGCATGTCCAACAATACAGTCAGTCTGAGAATGATGGACATGAGCATGTCCAACAATACAGTCAGTCTGAGAATGATGGACATGAGCATGGCCAACACTACAGTCAGTCTGATATAGATGGACATGAGCATGCCCAACCCTGCAGTTGGTCTGAGAATGATGGACATGAGCATACCTAGCACTATAGTCAGTCTGAGATAGATGGACATGAGGATGCCTAACACTACAGTCAGTCTGAGAATGATGGACATGAGCATGCCCAACATTACAGTCAGTCTGAGAATGATGGACATGAGGATGCCCAACAATACAGTCAGTCTGAGAATGATGGACATGAGCATGTCCAACAATACAGTCAGTCTGAGAATGATGGACATGAGCATACCTAGCACTACAGTCAGTCTGAGAATGATGGACATGAGCATGGCCAAAACTACAGTCAGTCTGAGAATGATGGACATGAGCATGCCCAACACTACAGTCAGTCTGAGAATGATGGACATGAGGATGCCCAGCACTACTGTCTGTCTGAGAATGATGGACATGAGCATGTCCAACAATACAGTCACTCTGAGAATGATGGACATGAGCATGCCCAACACTATAGTCAGTCTGAGAATGATGGATATGAGGATGCCCAGCACTACTGTCTGTCTGAGAATGATGGACATTAGCATGCCCAACCGTACAGTTGGTCTGAGAATGATGGACATGAGCATTCCTAGCACTATAGTCAGTCTGAGATAGATGGACATGAGGTGCCCAACAGTACAGTCAGTCTGAGAATGATGGACATGAGCATGTCCAACAATACAGTCAGTCTGAGAATGATGGACATGAGCATACCTAGCACTACAGTCACTCTGAGAATGATGGACATGAGCATATCCAACAATACAGTCAGTATGAGAATGATGGACATGAGCATGGCCAACACTACAGTCAGTCTGAGAATGATGGACATGAGCATGGCCAACACTACAGTCAGTCTGAGAATGATGGACATGAGCATGTCCAACAATACAGTCACTCTGAGAATGATGGACATGAGCATGCCCAACAATACAGTCTGAGAATGATGGACATGAGCATGCCCAACACTACAGTTGGTCTGAGAATGATGGACATGAGGATACGCTAATAGAGGTAAGAGCTAGATGGATGTATCTGAGGATGGGAGCCTGAAAAGAAAACCTGTTAGAAAAACATGTCAGGGTCAGGACATCATTGCACAGAAAACTATGTACATCAGCTGTATACAGGAGTAATGTTGAATTAACCACCCCTCCCCATTAGCAACGAAGCACTTCCAATACGATCAGATAGGGAAAAAAAATCAACCAAAAAAAATAATATCCATCTGCTCTGCTAGCCTTGGTGGACACACCCCTCCACATTACTTAGGAGTAAGCTGTAGTTAATTTAAGCAAGTAAGGGAAGACACACACACCCCTTCCCACCTGATGAAAAATAATGTGAAAATACTTAACCAGGCACTATGGGAGAACTAAATAGTCAACTTGGGGCAAAAGGGCAAAATGATCAGCCTATTGGTATGGGGCAAAATAAACACATTTGTAACAGTAGGGCAGTACTTTCCTAAAGATTTCATATTTTCCTGGGATGCTGTCTGACAGCATTATCACTTTTTGGCACTGGCTATGTACACATATTGGGTGTTTCTCCTAAATTCTTATATCAGACAACTGGGGAAGAAACAAATAGGGTCATATACCTGTTTTAGGAGTGATATCAGTGCACTTATATTGAAGCAGCTAGGATGATTCATATAAAATGCACAATATATTAGCAAACATACGAAAGACCAGCACTGGTACAGTTTTTAGTAGAATCTATTAAGTAAGAAAGGGATAATTAGTAGAGCATATAAAATATTGCATGATAACTATAAGAATCAATCGGAGGAGGCGAGGAAGTACTGGGAAGAAAGATTAGATATGCAATTCACAAAGAAGCAATGGGGGGATATATTGTATCTCTCCTAAATATGCAAGAAAATCTAGAAGATTTTGGATCTTTTCCTGGAAGTGCTTACATAGGTAGTTTTATACCCCAAGCAGACTGCAAAGAATTTTTCCTCAGGTAGACAGAAAATTTTGGAGGTTGATGGGGCAGAAGGAATGGGAACCTACTTTCTGGGAGTGTAATGAGTTGTTCGACTTTAAAGATTCCCTGCAGACTGCTCTGTTGGAAATGCTGGGTGAGCAAGTTGGACTGACTAGGAAAATTATTTTTTTTGAGCTGTGATATAAGCTCAGAATTGCCTATATATACATATATATATATATATATATATATATATATATATATATATATATATATATATATGGGTTCACTTTATAACATTGAAATGCTGAAATGTCGAATTTCAATATCTCGAAGCTATAAAGTCGAATGTTAAAAATAGCGAACGTTCATAATCGCAAATTTGACGTATGTCGAAAATATGTAGAATTCGCGGTTATAAAGTTGCGCTACGTAATGTCCGGGTTTGTGTTTTGTTGGTGCGCGGTGCCGTGTTTGGATGTAGGTGTTATGTCAGGTAAGTGAGTGTTTTGTAAGGGTTTTGGGGAGTTAGAGTGTGTGTGAGGGATTGGAGAATGTGCGTGTGTGAGCTTTTGTGTTGTGCTTGTGCGATCTCGGAGTTAGTATATATAAGTAGGGGGGGTGTGGGGGGTGTTGGGGGGCTTGCCAACCTGCTTATGTGTGTGTGAGTTGTGTATGTGTGTTGTTTTTTTCTTTATGTTGTGATGTGGGTGTTGTGTTGTATGTTTAGTGTAGTGTGTGCGGTGTTTTCGGTTATGTGGTTTTGCGGTTTTTCTTTGCCGGTGTTTTGTGGATTCAGTTTTATAGTCTCGAGATACTGAAATTCGATATTTCAGCATTTTGAGGTTATATATATATATATATATATATATATATATATATATATATATATATATATATATATATATATATATATATATAGTAAGGCCTTACTGAGTCTAATTATGATGGCTGTCAAAAAAGCAATTACTAGAAAATGGAAATCATAGTCTAAACCAGCTTTACTAGAAGTAGTGAAGATAGTATCAGGGAGAGTTAAAACAAATGGAGCTGGGATCGTTAAAAAAGGTAAGAGCAAATTACACAGGGAAAAATATGGGAAATGCAGGATCAATGCATGCAGAGGAGGAACAAGGTTTAAAAGAAGGCAGAATTTGAATGAGCTATGTAATGACTGACTAACAATGACTGGATATGTAAAAAGTGATGTGTAATGTTTGCAGCTACAGTTGTGTTGGCATGGTTTGGAATCTATCAAGATTTAACCCTTTACCCTGATCCTGGGTGATTTTAATTTCCCAAACATAGACTGGAAGAACTTCTCATGCCAGAACACAAATGTCCAGAGATTCCTTGATTTTGTCAATGCAAATGCCTTGGAACAGCTAGTCGATACCCTCCCCCCACAAGGGTGGTAATATCTTGGACTTGGTATTAACCAACATGAGTAACCCCCGCAGCATCCCTATAGTATCATCCTCCCTGGTAAGATCCGACCACAAAATGGTAACTTTCGAAGTCACCATCTCCCCAACCCCCCCCCCCCCCCCCCATAGCTAGGATCAGACATAAAATCTTCTCCAAAGCTGATTACAGCCTCCAGAGGGATGGTATAAACAGCTTCACAGCCCCCTCCCCCTCTGTAGGAACTGGCACCAATGTCCAAAACTACACCAAAGTACTATACAAGCATGTATACAGATGCAGGGAGCCACGAATACCAGACAGAACTCAATCATCCTCTGCAAGGAAGAGTAAACCTGTCTGGTGGACATCTGCAATAAATAAACTCTATAACAAAAGGAAACAATTGCTGGCCAAGATCAAGAAGGAGCAGATCCCGAATTGCAAACAATGTCTCCTTAGCCTGAACAAGCAAATAAGAGCACTAATGAAATCCTCCAAAGCAAACTTCGAGTCCAAATTGGCCACATCTACTAGAGACAATCATAAGGCCTTCTTCACATATGTCTGCAACCTCAAAGAAAGCACCCAGATCTGTTCAGAACTGGTGGTCAAGGACACCACTTATACAAATGACATAGATATAGCAAACTTGCTGGCTGAATTATTCAGTGGAAACATTACCCCTCTGTTCCCCCCATCAGTAAATCAGGACATCCCCAATACCTGCCCCTTCCCCTTATATCTAGGAAACAAGTCATCACTACTTTCTCAAAGGCAAAAAATGCAGCCTCCATGGGACCCAATAACATCCCAGGCTGCATCCTATGTGAACTCAGGCAGGAACTTGCAGAACCACTAGGCACCCTATTCATCCAAAGCCTAAGTACTGGCTTTGTCTCAGCTGAGTGGAGGATAGCCACTGCCATCTCTTTACACAAAGGTGGAGCGTCCACCAATATGGGAAATTATAGACCCTCAGCTTAACTAGCCTGATCTGCAAGGCCATGGAATGGATTATCATGGACCTCATTAACAAGGACACTTGATCCCACACAGTTTGGCTTCATCAAGAGTAGGTCATGTCTGCTACATTTGGTTGACTTCTTTGAGACAGCAACCAAAGCCATAGATGAGGGGAAGACGGTGCACACTGCCTACCTTGACCTGGCCAAAGCCTTTGACAATATTCCCCACTCAGGCATAATAGATAAACTCTCTCAACTAGGCATCAAGCCATATTTTACCAGATGGGTAGCAAACTGGCTCACTGACAGAACCCACATAGTCAAAATAAGGGAATCCACTTCAAGCACTAGACCTGTAACAAGTGGCTTACCCCAGGATTCGGTCTTGGGGCTTCTGTTATTTGGGATATACTTTTATGAGGTGTAGGCCAAAACCAGTGGGCTATGGCTGACCAAGTTTGCAGATGACTGCAAGCTGGGTGCTGTCATCAATTCCCCTAGTGATGTGGACATCCTCCAAGAGGATCTCACTCAGACAAATGACTGGTGCCAGAAACATGGCCTCAAGTGAATGCCAAAAAATGCATCATCATCCCTTTTGAGAAGAGGGATAGCCCTGCAAATTATCACATTAATAAATTCCTA